>NW_024081571.1:123644-264804 GCF_003009895.1 Hyaena hyaena | reverse complement strand
GGAAAGAGCCTAAGTGTCCATCCATGGACGAATGGATCAAGAAGATGTGGTCTTTCTATACCATGGAATACCACATGGCAATGAGAAACAATGAAATCTGGCCATGTGTAGCAACATGGATGGACCTTGAGGGTGTTATGCTGAGCGAAATAAGTCAGGCAGAGAAGGACAAATATCATATGTTTGCATGTATAGGAGGATTAGGAGGAACTTGACGGAGGAACAAGGGGGAGAAGAAGGGGGGAAATGGTGGGGGAAAGGGAGAGAGGCAAACCATGAGAGACTCTTGAATGCTGACAAAAACTGAGGACTGATGGATGTGGGGGGGAGGGAGGGATGGGCATGGAGGAGGGCACTTGTGGGGATGAGCACTGGGTGTTATGTGGAAACTAATTTGACAATAAACTATTAAAAAAAAAAAAGAGTTGGATGCTTGGGGCACCTGGATGCCTCAGTTGGTTAAGCATCTGACTCTTAATTTCGGCTAAGGTCATGATCTCATGGTTCATGGGATCAAGCCCCATGCTGGGCTCTGTCTGAGTTGACAGCATGGAGCCTGCTTGGGATTCTCTCTCTTCTTCTCTCTCTCTGCCCCTCCACACTCTCTAAAAAAAAAAAAAAAAGAAAAAAAAGAGTTGGATGCTTAACTGACTGAGCCACACCCAGGCACTCCCCTCCTTTTTTTTTTTTTTTTTTGCTCCTGCCAATTCTATTTTGCCCTGAGCCTGGCTCAGATAGACAAACTGAAGGAGAGGTATACGCTGATTTTATGCCATATTCCCTAATATTGGAGAGAAAGACAGGCATATATTCCCCTCTCTGTGTCAGTTTGGGCATTTGCTCACTGTGTGGGCTCCACAAATCTTACCTCATACTTTGAATCCCAAGGGAAAGAGGTGAATATGACAGCACTGTCAGAAAGTATTCATAACTCAGGAATGAATGTCCAGGGTAAGGTACCACGTGCAGGTATGAGAAGTGTAGCTTCTAATATATCTTCCCCCCTCTTTGTTATGTCACATTCATACTTATACATTGCTACTCATTTTCTTTTCCTTTCTTCTCACTTTTCCCTAATATTCAGATATGGACTGTGTTGGAAGTAGTTCATTTTACAGGTTATACCTTAGGTTATGGAAAATGGGAAGAGGATCACAACAGAACTGTAGGAAGCATGGACAACCCCTAGATAGTCTAAGTTTGGAGCAAAATGAAGCAAGTAAGATTCCAGGCCATATATTTGAGGATAGCCTATCCTGTCAATTCTACAAAGAGTTATGTGATTGTTAGATGGATGCATTTGTCTTTTTAGAGCATAAGTACAGGAAGATAAATGTATTTAGATATTGAACAGCCAACAGAGGCTAGGAGTGGGCATTTTTCATTTTTTGGTCACTTATAATCTGAATCCGTTTCCTAATTTTAGAGAATCCCTTATTCTATGTATCTTGGCATTTGGGTGACCAGATAATTTATCATACATATTGAAAAGCTATTAGGAGTTAACAGAGCACTGCTACTAATCATACTGTAATGATCAACAGAAATCTGATTGTTGAAGGCAAGCCAGGACATATGGTTACTCAAGTTTTGGAAATGGAGTCTCTGACTTCTACAACAGAAACCATCAAGAGGGATCCAAAATCTCTCTCCCTTCTCCTGGACAGCTATGGCAAGGGCATATCTACTGGCTCAATCAGATACTGCTTTAAGAAATGATGAACAAATGTACTGGCTGTTAAAAAGCATTACTAGCAGTGGCAGAATACTTACACTATCAAATTAATGTTAAAAGTCTAGTCAGTACTAAACATGTGATAGTCTAGTGGCTGCAGGGCTAGGAAAAAACATCCTAACCATACTGTTTTCTTGATATGACCATAAAAGAGTGTGGTATCTATAGTGTCCAAAATGGCTCCCAGTGAACTTAGCCTCCAGATTTTACCCACCCCCCCCTTATACCATCTCCTCCCAAGATGAATCTGTTTTAATCCATGACTTGCTTTAACCAACAGAATGTAGAGGAAGTAATGCTGTGCCAGACCTAAAGCTTGAGATGATCTGGAAGCTTCTACTTCTAAATTTAGGGAGCCCTAAGCCACCATGTAAGAAATCTTGTTACCCTGCTGGAGTGACCACACATAGAGGGAGAAAATCTAAAAATAACAAAGCAAAAGAAGAACAGTAGTTTAGCTATCCCTGCCAAAGTGTCAAACATGTGAGAATCTTAAGACATTCAGCTCAGTTAAGCGCTCAAATGAGTATAGCCCCAGGCAATATTGTACAAAGCTGAAGCGTCAGGCTCAGCCCTGTCAAACCATAGAATTAGAGGATATCATGTTGCTTAAAGCCACCCAGTATCAGGGTAATTTGATACATAGTAGTAGATAACTAAAACTCTTAAGTAATCAATTTATCAGCCTATTTTGGTTATTCCTATTTCACTCACCTCATTCTCTAATTCTCCTGTTTCAGTTCATTAGTCTTCATACTTTCAGTATGAAGTTCATTAGTTTTCATCTTTTCTCCTGATTTACTGATGGCTTTTCTAAACATAATTCTCTACTTTTTACACTCTAAAGTAGGAACTCCCCAACATTTCAAACAAGAGGGTCCCAATTTTACTTAAAAATTGCATATAAGAGGTGTACTTTTAGTGACCATTGATTGGGAAAACATAAACTGACAAAATGAAATTAAGAATTCAGCAATAGTCTTAAACAAACTTGTATGTTCTTCAGAATAACCACATATATGCATTCAGAAACACAGAATGAAATATCCATGTAGAAACATACTCCTTATCCCATACTTAGGAAGTGCACAAACCTTGGATTTTATCCATAGCTCCTCACCCTCAAAATCCACATCCCAGAGGGTAGGAGCCACCAAGCTGGCACATATGTTTCTCCTTTGACGCTCCTTTGAGATGAACTGCTTCCCAAAATACTCAATTTCTTGGGAAAGAAAAACAATCTGGAAAACACTGTAGCTCTGGACAGATAATATCACTGAGAGCAAATAGAATGAATACACACATTTTTAAAAAATTTCCAAGAAACCAACTCTCTTCAGAGGATTGGGACAAGGTGGTGGGAGGGTGAAGGGGGTATCAACATTTTGGCGAGGAATAGCTCACAGATAGGCATAAAATTTTTGCTAACAAGGCATCCGGATTGTTGAGGTGAAGCTCCTCATGAGTTCTTTAATGGGTAACCATATGCACCACCTCCACCTAGTCACTTCCCTTTCCCACTTCCTTCCTGTAAATAGGAAGGCACCTACAGATGGACCTTTTATTCTTTGGCCAAGTAGACTACCAATGGAAAAAAATCAGTTCTTTCTGGTTTAAGAGTATGCCAAAAATGTTTAAATGGGGTTTTCTTTTGTCTTTTTAATTTTGGGATTTGTTGGGCATCTCACAAACATTTCTGATATGTAGAAGAAAATAATTAGGATAGAGAAGTGAATACCTTTCTTGTTGATAGCATCCAATTCACTATTCCTTCTTATTAAAATAGAAAAATGTTACCCATACAAAGTTAGGAACAGTTTCTCTTCACTGTATTTTTAATATGGATCCAGCAGTTACTTCAAATAAGGTCATTTTTATTTGCACAGGTGCCTCTCTGGAGATAACCCAGGAATATCTTATATGTGTTATACATGTTTTTTAAAATAGGCACATAACACTTTGGAGGAATCTAAGGAGCACCTCTTGGTAACAAATGGATAGTCCAGAGCTGAGAACAAGGATGAGAGCTTACAGTAGAAACACCCTAAATTGACACAACATCTTTATAGATGGCATTTTTAACCTTAATGGTAACATAAAGTATTGGCATTAGTGAGAGGTTAGACAGGTGGTAAAAGTGCAGATTTTGCTTTCTGTCTTAAAAATGACCACTAGAACTTTCCCCCTGAATACTTCCACCACTTCTGTGATCATCAGCTCCTGTGATTCCTGCAAAAATAAATCAATAAAGCAACTTTTCTCCCAGACTATCTAGATTCACTGTTGACTATCCTATCACCCAATTTCAATATATCCCAAATTAATAATTGCAGGTATCCATCAGGATATAAATCATTTTCTTAAATTAAAAGAAAATTCTCTTTTCAACAAAACTTTTTTCCTCTCTCAACTGGGGCCCCAGGCCTGGCTAGGAATCATTAGCCATGGAATAGATATGAGAAATTCAAACATATTATGAAAATCTTTGAATAATTCAGTTACCCAGTCAGTCAGCCATGAGAGGCAAATGCCCAAGAAATCAGGCTTCATTAGCTAGCTACTGGGCTCATACAGAGCTGCCCTAAGGATTCCAAGTACTAAAAATATCCCCCACGCCCAGTCCTCTCTGTCATAGCATACTAACGAGCTTCTTTAAATGTTAGAACATAGGGGAAAACAGGGGCAAGATGGGGCTTAAATATTTTATCAAGTGTCTACACTGTTCCAGACTCTACCCAAGATACACATACATTATTTTGTTTAATACTTATAACAAGCCATGGTAGCTACTAGCTGGCCATTTTACCATTTTACAAATGAGATTCTTGAAACTCAGAACTATTCAAGGCCATGCAGCTAATGAATGGTGGATAGTCAATGTGAACACAGGTCTGGCTAACTCTAAACCACACCCATCAGTTCTGTAGGGGCATAACCCCAGAGGTCTCTCTTCCCAGCCCATGTCACCTTACAATCAGGGAATGGAAAGATAAAAGGCTAGACGAGGAGAGAATGCACAATGAAGCAGTATGAAGTACTGCTATCAGGTAACAATTCTATAGTAAGAAAAAATATATAAAGTTCAATAAGAGAGTACAAGATTCTTATATTTTGCAGGAATGTGCTCCAAAACAAGTCTGTGGGCTACTCTTTCCTCCTAGGACTACCCATGATTGACATTTAGCAACCTCTCATCTGCCGAAAGGCCAAGCACCTCTCACACTCATCTTTTGAAAAACTCTCACTGTTTTATAAAAAATGCTAAACTTCCAGTATTTGTGCTCTCTGTTGTCTAAGAATAGATACCATCCATCGAAATAGAGGCTCATTCACCATTGATTTCCAATTGCAAAGTATATACTGTTGGTTATTAAAGATGATGTTTACTTTTGTCCAGGCAGGGGTTGTCCTTCTGACTCAGATAACATACCAATAATTTAGTCTGGAATAACGAATCCAGTACACTTGAACAGATATCCTCAATTTACATTTTCATCAAAGTTGGTCATTCTAATGGAGCTTATTTCCTTATTACCATTTTGAATGCCCCATACAAAAGTCTTTAACTTCAGCTATTAATTGGTAAATATAAACGATATGGGAACAGATTTAGGAACAGATTGTGAGACATACAATAAAATCATTAAAACCTTCTGTAGTCAGAAACGAATTTTTTGGTGCTTTGGGACTTCTAAATAAGGCTAAGAAGAGACAATTTGTCCTCATTCTGAAGAGACAGGGCACTCCTTGGCAGTAATTGGGGGTTGATGATGAAGGCTTTTAAGATGCACTGGCAAGTGGAAGGATGCTTCTTACAGGATTTGTTCCCTACTGGTGTGTGTCAGAAGAAACTCTTCTGCTTTTAACACATGTTCAGGTGGGGAATTGAAAATCTCATTCCAAAATCATCTAAGATTCATAGAACTGCTGCTTTCCCAGCCAAGTCTCAAATGGGAAAGAGGAAGGGAAAAGAAGCTCGACGCAGGGAGTGTTAGTGGGCTGTGGGAACCAGAGTTCCCACTATGTCTGAGTGGTAATTCTCTCTCTGTGAACTAGCTGAAATACAACGGGTGATGCAACATATGACCGGGGGCTGTGAAACAACAATGTAAGGTATTAATGACAGAGGTTTTGATTGCAACACATGAGATTCATAACATCAAAGAAACTACTTTAAATGAGTACAGTATAATCCTTAATTCATTTTCCAATTTTGGAAAGTTTATCAGTTACTAATTGTCACAAGAATGTCGTGCTCCAAACATGCCCAAGTTATGTGGCTTAAAACAACATTATCTTATTATTTGCTTGGAGTTTATAGGATGACTGAGTGGTTCTGCTGACTTCACCAGGTTTGGGTCACTCCATTCAGTCTCACTCTTGCGTGCATGAGCACGTCTGTGCATGCGTCCCTGTGTGTGTGTGTGTGTGGGTGTGTGTATGCATGCGTGTGCATGCGCACAGGAGCGCGCAGTCAGCCAATGTGGACTGGGGACTGATTTGTCTAGGAAGGCCCTGACTAGGAAGATTAGCTAGCTCTCTTTTATAAATCCAGAAGACAAGCCCAGCCGTGTTCTCAAGAGAACAGGTGAAAATCTTAAATGCTTACAAAGCCTCTGCTCGCATCACATTTGCTAAAGGGAATAAGTGGCCAAAAAGTAAGTCACATGACCAACCCACTGTCAGAGTGAGAAAGAGCTACAAAGCCACAACACAAAGAGTAGGGACACACTGATTGGGGTTCTTAATGCACTCTATCAACTAAAGAGGTCTTTTAGGAAATAACTAATTCTAAACAAAACCTTTAACACTAGTTAACTCATGGCTCCCTATCACTATCCTTGAGGTAAAAATATACCTTCATTAGACCATACAAATTAGTTAAGTGGGAACAGCACAATTAGGGTTATTTAATCTTATCTTTATAGATGTGCCCTCATTAGACTTTGTAAAGTTTATCATGTATCGGGAAGGGTACAGAGCTGAGGAGAATGTGGGTAATAAGTAATTCAATCTGCCAGTGATCTGGACAGCTAAATGCTAAAAAATATGCATTTCTGAAGGTTACAACACTCAAAAATCACCAACCAGGTCAGGAAAACTGAAGCCAGAGGTTGGCATAGCAAAATTTCCCATGGTATTTGCGATTGCAAATTAGGCTATTAAATGAATAGCTTACTATAATGATATAAAAGTGGTAAAGTTAACGTCCCCCTAAGGACTTTGAGTTCCACAGTTCCTGAATCTTGTGGGTTTAAATTTGTAACCTATCACTGCACTCAAGCAGCTTTTACATTTAATTATTTTGGGGAAGAAAGTAAGAGTGAGGGATGGAAGGAGGAAGAGAGAGGGAGGGGAAAAAGAAAATAATTGAGCATATCTCTCATCAAAGGTCACCTTTATACAGTTAAGGTTGCCCGCTTTATCCCTTATTCACAATGGGGAGTAGGTAGGATCAGCCTCCTTTTTGCGTGTCCAACTTTCCAACTGAAAGAACAGGGGAAAATGTTATCATTGTTCCAATTGTGGATTGATCTATTAAGAGGACTTTCACCCCCACACAAAATAGTTAGCAATATCTTGCTGTCATTCAAGCCTCCAGCTGTAGACTATTCTACATCATACATCTGGGGCTCAAGTGTGTTTTGTATAGTAATTCTAAAACACAGTATGCTCTCGAACAGTAGCTTCCTAAGTTATGCTCTTGATTTTACCTCCCCCAATCCTCTCCTCTCCTCCCCAAAGGATCAAGGCCAAAGCCTGGAAAACACCTGTGTGAGAGCTTCTCCTACTCCTAGAATTGTTAACAGTCCTATAGAAGCAGCAGTAAAATCCCACAGTGAAAATGTGAATGACATTGTTTCCTGACAGATGATCTCTTTCTGGGATCCCAACTTCCTTCAATTTCTTGTAATGCCAAGAAATGAAGAGGTATGGAGTAAATTTTTAGAACACAGAAGAAAAAAAAAAACATTTGGAAACTGATTTTAACTTAAGAGTTTCATCGCATTCAGGACATTAGGCATGAACTGAATGATTTTCTAGCTGTGAGGTTAGAGATATGACTAAACATGGACCCTGTCTTGAGCATCTCACAATTCTGAGTTTTTAAAAGGCAACTAGAACATCACTGTAGATGTTGTTCTCCAGGTGCTTAGCAGAGGCACAGGTGGAAAGAGAGCTGCCAGCCCTGATGAAGATAAAAGATCAAGGAGGGCCTACCTTCCCAGCTGAATCCTCACTAAAGCCAGGGAGTAGTGGACAAAGCACCTTTCCCACATGTGATGGCCAGCCAGGTGCGCAACCTCAGTGAACCAGGGTATGCAACCTGGGCAAGTTAGTTCACTTCTCTGATCTTAGTTTCCTAATAGGTAACATGACAATAATGGGAGACACAGCCTCATGGGGCTTTGGTGGGGGCTAAATGAGTTTATCTATATAAAGTGCCTGGCATAGCTTCTGCAACATAATGATCATTTAATAAACTTACTAAATTTACTTATTGTTGTTGCTAAAATGTGTGTTTAGTACTGTTAGGTATTACCCTAACATGTTGCAAGCAGGATCTCATTAACCCTTGATATTCAGACTATTATTATCCCCATTAGCAGAAGAGGATACTGAAGCCCACAGGAGTTAGTGAGATTTGAACCCCAGTCTTACTTCAACTCCCATACCCAGCTCTCTGGGTAGTGTTAAATGGTTCGTAACTGCTATCAATTTGGCGATAGGTTTCTCTTCCCAGCCCATGCCACCTTATAGTGAGCAGGTAGAAAGCTGAAAGCCTGGAATGAGGAGGGCATGTACAACGAAGCAGTATGAAGTGCTAATTAACAATTTGGTAGTAAGAAAAAAATATGTAAAGTCACACATGGGAATTGGAAAGTATAGTGGTGTGTAACCATTTAGCATTGGGGCAAATAAACTGCATCATTCAGTGGCACTTAAAGCTAATACTATATAAGAATTAGGGAATTGTCTAATAATGACCCTAAAATATCAAGGTAAAGTCAAATTATGTTCAACTTTGTGTTTAAGAAATGAGGAAAGTGTGATACATTTTAAAGAAATATTCCTACCAAAACTATAGAAATGTCTAAAATTTATGGTAATTAAAGGAATAAGTTCCACTTACATATAAAATCTTATTCCTAGATGGTGACGCATAGAGTTTCAATCAAATTGTAGGGTTGACACTGTCTTTAAAAATCCTCTAGTCCTACTCTAATATTTTGAGAGTAACGAAACAGAGACTCAGAAAGGTTAAGTGACTTGCCCAAAGTCAGTGGTTCTGCTGACTTCACCAGATTCCTCCACCTGGCAGACAAGCATATGAACTGATCACTATAAATCAGTGTGATGGATGGCAAGTCAAGTATGGAATTACTTGGGGGCCTCTGGAAAAAATCAGAATTTCTAAGGGTGGGGCCTGAGCAGTGATATTTTTTAAAGCTCCCCAGCCCAGTTTTGAAAACCACTACATTAGGCAATAATGCCCTACCAGAATAACTCCTGAGCTGTGAGTCTTAAGAGACACATCACATTTGGACAGGAGAAGAATGAGGAAAGGATATTTAGGCACAGGGAAGAGCCCAGACATGGAGACATTAAACAGCATTCAGTGCCTGAAAAACTACAAATAATGCATCTGCAAAGTCAAGTGAGATGAAGTAATGGGCAGAGGATAAAGTAGACTAGAGCTAGGGGCTAGGGTGTGAGGGTTTGGCATCCCACATTGAGAAGCTTGAAATTTATCCTTTGAGCTAGCTTTTCATTGTACATCTATCGGCTTTTTAAAAATTACATATACAAACATGATTTGTATTTATTACATATATCTACTACTATCATTAGTTAATATCTCAAGGCATTGATAACACTATGGGAGAGGCTCTTTGTTAAATATATGAATAATCTTCCTCATAATTTCTATTTTGGGCTTACTCTTTGTCAGATCTAATTAGATCATGATTGTTTTTGCCCCAGATTGTGGCTGATAAAGAGTTTGTACCAAGAGAATGCAAAGTTCCGGTTCTGTCATTATCATTATTTCTTTGTAAGTCACTTTCCCATCTTTCTGGGAGTTCATTTGGTGGACAATCTATAAGTCCAGTTAAGTGAATTCACAAAGGCATTGCTTTCTACAACTCTTGTGTTGTGAGTTCCCTCTTTCCTTTAGTTACCTCAACTCTAGATGTGACACAGGGACAGGTATTAGTGACATTCCCTATATTAAATGGTATTACATCTTAATTTCTTAATTCTTTAAAATTGGCGTGTGTGTGCATGTGTGTATCCTAACATTTCTTCCTGTAATCCATCAGGTCATCTTGAACACTCTCTTTGAAAAACACTGATATAGTGACAGTGCATGATAGGAAAGTTCATGATTTTAAAGGGTTAAAAATCATTGATGGTGACTGCAAAGGATGACATGCAATACTGGTGGTGGGAGACCAATTAGGTAGCTTCAGCAAAGTGAGCAAGGAGTAGGCTGAAGATAAATAATGCAGTGGGAGCAAGAATGAAGAGAAAAGTAAGTATTCTAGAAACACTGAGAAAGGGAAGTTGGCAGGCCCCATAGACTGGGGTATGAGAGAAAAGGGAAGAATCAAGTGTGGCTCCAACTATCTTCCATAAAGGATCAAGTTATCAAATAAACAATGACAGCAACACTGGTAAAGGTATCTGTAACTGGCTATGTGTTAACACAGCAACTTTCAAAGCTTTCAAGGCTTTTACATTCTCTTTCCTTTGTTTTAGAATTCATCTATTTATTATCCCTCATAATAAAATCAATGCAAACTCAGAGAATCTTATTCCTTATGTATACATGAGAAGCAGACCCAAACTCCCCTCTCTATACCATCAGCCAGAGAAAACTAGCTACTTTCCCCACCCTCCACTCAGAGAGATTTAAACCATGAGACACAATCAAATGAACAGATGAGCTTCTCAACCAGTATCGGTATCTTAACTGCCACAGACACAACCGGCCATGGTGATGCATTATACATTTTTCATGTTGTGTGCGTCTGCCTGGTTTGTCAAACTGAAATTTCTTTCACACTTAAACTGCTGTCATCTCAATAATGTTATTCATTGTTAGCAGTGACTCCCTGTGCTAGATCACAAACACAGGACATGACACATACAGTTCCAGGAAGGAATTGGCAGGATAATATCTCCCTCTATCATGTGAGCAATTACCTACTTTCCCTTTATTTCCTTCCATTTCTTTTCCCATGACACACAATGTGTATGTACAGTTAACATACACATTGTGTTGAGTTATGACACATTAGATATTTTCATCTTAGGGATGTTAAGAGCTGATACTAAACTTTATAAACCCAGTTCTGCTATCTCAGAGTGAGATAAGAAAAAGGAAACAGTATCTCTCGTTAGGTGTCATTATATCATGTATTATATTGTTTTGTATATATTGTCAATATAAGATATAATTATATTAATTGCTAAATGGAAACAAGATGTGAAGCCTCTCATCTCAGGAGAGTCACAAAACTACTAATAAGACTGACATAGTCCCAGACAGGAGCTCCCCTGACAAAGGGAAACAACACTTTTCTACCTCTCCAATTAATTCTACAACCACATATAATATGACTTTCAGTCTCTCAGAAGTATCGAGAAGCAGGCTTTTATCCTCTTCACCTCTAGCTGTGAAGTTGAATGACTGATGTAACTGGTATAGCACAAATGTGATGTCTACTGGCAAATATGTATCTACTGAGCAGAATTAAAAGCTAAGATTTGCATAGGACTGTAATCTCCTATTCTTGCATTTTCTTTTTTTTTTTTTTCTTATTTATTTTGAGAGAGACAGAAACAATGCAAGTGGTGAAGGGGCAGGGAGAGAGAGAGAATCCCAAGCAGACTCCACACTGCCAGCACAAAGCCCAATGCAGGGTTTGAATCCATGAAGCCATAAGATCATGATCTGAGCTGAAAGCAAGAGTTAGACATTTAACCAAGTGAGCCACCAGGCATTCGTACCTTTGCATTTTCTGTGCTTGACATGAAGCCTTACTACATGGGTAGTACTCTGTTCTGTAGTTTTCCACACATACTGGTCTAGAAGTCTAGACTCAGGGTGGGGTCGATATATGAAGAAGCCCATTTTGGCTTTGGGCCCAGTCAAGAAGGCTAGCACTCTGGGATATTAACTCACCCTGAAACCTCCAATAGTAGGGTCATGTAATGAATGATGGCAATTTAGTAAAGCAAGAGAAGGTAAGGTAACATAGAGATGAGGCTACCAGGAATACCATGGCAAAGATTTCATCTATTCCAGTGTTTCTGCAAGTTTAGAGAGCATAAGAATTACCTAGCAAGCTTATCATAATACAGATTCCTGGGTCTCACTCCCAAGTGTCTGATTCAGTAGGTCTGAGATGGGACCCAGCAATATACTCCCAACAATTTCTCATTCTGCCAGCTCTTGAACCACACTTTGATAGCACTGATCTATGACTATCAGGAAAAATGAGCCCCAAGGAAGATATACTGAGATATTTTATTACCCAAGAGACAGGTATCAGGTGCAGGAAATCTCTTCCTGAGACCAGTCAGTGCAAATGTATGAGGGAGATGACAGTGCATCTTCATGTTTCCAAAAGGAAGATGGGATCTGGTAAACTGTACAGTGACCCAACCCTTCAGCACTTCCTGTATCCTTTACCATGTGGTTTTGTTATCATCCTACTACACAGGGAGAATATATTTCTCTGCATTTGGGTAATGGGCTGTTAGCAATGTATTGTGACTAAAGGCTTGAAAAACCCTTGCCTGGCTGGCCTTCTTTCTTATACTCTCTAATTACATGTCCCTGGTAGCAGGCTGGCTCCAGTGAGAGGATGAGAGACTTGAGAAGGAGGATCTAACTGTCCTTCTGAGCCCAGCTCACACCAGCTATCTGACCCCCAGACATATGAGTGAGTTCAGCCAAGAGCAACAAAGCCATGCATCCAAGATCAGTTCCTTTCGGTCTACCCTCAATCAATTTACAGATCTCTAAGAATAAATACTTGTAGTAGTAGGCGCTGAGTTTGACATGGTTTTCATGCAGCCTATTTTGCCGCAATGCAAAATGAGTGTCCAGGATGTTGCCTTTGGTAGCTAGGACTTTGAGAATAGCAGGAATTATCTACAGCCATCTACAACCCTAAGAGTTAACGAGCACTATTTTTTGGAATCACAAATCAGGAGAGTTTAGGAATTAACAATCAATCTCAAGAAAGTCCTAGGCCCATTCTGTGACTTTTAGATTGGAAAACTGAGGCTCAAAGAAAATAAGCGTTCTATCCAAGGTAACAGAGTGTAATGACAGGCTAGAAACAGGTTTCCAACTCCAAGACCTGAGCTTTGTCTTCACACTTTGTGGTTTTTTCCTTTGCAGCCTGAAAGAAAACTTAAGCCTTTTAAAAAACAGCCAGTAGCCATCCACTATTATGTATTCCCACTCCCCTTCATTCCCTCAAGCCCATGAAACAGTCACTAAAAATTAGGATTAGCAGGAGCTCAAGTCCATATCTTTAGGATGCCGAATTATAACTACAGCTGATAGTAACGGTGACCAACAAGAATGGACTATGACCAATAACAATAATTCCCTGCAAAGAAAAAAAAAACTATACCATTAGGTGAACAGTATTTGTTTATAAGTGATAAAAGCATGTACATTATGTTTTGTTAATTTCTTCCTTATTCATATGTTTGTTCCAAAAATATTTAAAATAAACTCTATTTTTATAAGAATTTTTTTAAAGAACTGAGGGTGAGCTCATTGGTTGGTTAGTGGGATTTTGCTTTTATTTTCCCTGAGAACTGTAGAAAAGATGGTTCTATCTCTTTTAGGCTGACCTATGGCCTATTTTCACTCCATTCAGTAGCAGGCAAATGTGCCCTCCCAGCAAATCCTAATAAACACAGGACCTTCTTGGCCACAAACTGATGCTTACTAAACAATTTATCTCCAGACATAAATATGATAAAGATTATAAAAAAATGTCTCTGCTACCAATAGATGCTAGGTATAGTAGAAAGATCATTAATCAGGAGGCTTGGAGCCTCCACTTAATAAATAATAATTACAATTATAATTTTTAAGAATTTGTTCCATAAATGATATTGTGCAAAGCATTTTTTCATTCATTATATAAAAACATTCCTTTGCCCTTTCCAATATTACATTAAAACATTCCTTGAATATTATGATCTCTTTCATATACAGAAACCATGATTAAGTAATTTGCTCAAGATTAGAGAAAGAATAAATGGCAGAGCCAGAATTCAAATCCAGGTCTTTTCTACACTTAAGAGTATACTTAACTACTAGTCCGTGACTGCCTGGAATGATTTTACACGGTTTGGGCAAACCCTCATTATCTCTCTGAAATATTTTCCTCACTTGTAAACTCAGCACCCATGTTTGGATTTTTGAAAGAATCATATACATGGGAATGCTTTTTAAAGTACAAAATGTTAACCCCCACTGGGCTGGAGAGTCAAAATGCTCGTATGGTCTGTTTGTTCTGTAGAAGAAGGCAAACAGAGGAAGGTCAATAGGTCTTGTAGACCCCCTACTCTAAGTTAATAGAAAAGCCTAGGGAGGTCAAAGAAGGACATCCAAAGCTGACCCCTAGTGTCCTGCTTTATTTTCACACAACTATAAAAAATTGGAGCTAGGGGAAACCTTGGTGACCACAGGCTAACCCTACTCAAACTTTCTCTCTTCCTAGTTTTCCCAAAGAAGGCTCCAGAGGCTATGAAATGTAAGTGTCCCACTCAGCTCAGAACACTGATTAGTAGCAGAACTGGATGTGGCACCCAGGTCTGCAGATGCTACAATGCTTTGACACAAGACTATCTCTTAAGTTAATTCAATGTCATTCTTGTTCAATGACCAATTAGCACTAACTCATAAGGGTGCATGTCCTGCTCTAATTCTATGGTAAAACCACTAACCTAAAAAGGAAGAGCATATCCAATGTGGAATTTAATCTTCATGAACCTCTTGACATTTCCAAACTCAATAAAATTTCAAGAGTATTACCTTAATGAGAAATAAACTTTGCTTCTCTTTACATCTGTCCCTTTGGAGAAGAAAGACATGTCCTTTTTATGCACCGTCTGAATACAATGCTTCACAAGTTTTGTTTTGTTCTTCCAGTCAGTAGTACTCCTGGCTATTTCCGATCAACCTTAGCAGGGGAAGAGAATAATGCTTCTGGAGAAAACATGAAAAGTCTCTGGCAATTGCCATTTTCTAATGCTTTAAGGCAATAGCAGCCAAGTATCTAGCCCACCTATCCCCAGAGGGCTGTGAAGAGCCCTAACATCCAGTTCAATTTATACTTTGCCAAACAGCTTTGGCACATCTACACTGAGAATGAGATCCAAGAGTTTCAAACAGTATGCTCTCTCGAAGTCCATCATATCCCACATTTTATTTTATTTATAAATGGACAAACAATTTATAGTTTCAGAGTTAAATTCAAAGAAGGGGCTGTGTACTTGGCATTTACATCAGGTCAGGCAGTGGAACACCATAGCAAACAATAATATAAATAGGAAATAAAGGGTCAGGGTTGTGTAGAGGGGTTTGTTTTTTTTTTTTTCCTATTACATACGGGATTAAAAATAAACTCAGTGGGGCCTTCACATAATGTATGCCCTGTTCAGTGTCAGTGTGGCCTGGTAATGATCTGCCCACCCTCAACTGTGAGAGGGAAAGGGCCATTAACAATACATTGGAAGCAAGGAAGTTTAATATAGTGAGTTTATAAAGTAAGTAAGATTTAATCTATGTAAACTTTCCCTTCTTGGTTGAGGGTCTTTCCCTTAATTTTTTCTCCTGATATCCACTCAAAGTTGTATAGGAGTTCAAAATACATGGAATGATTAGCATATCCAGGGATACTTAGAGCACAACTGAATAAAAAGTTACTTCCCAATGTGGATCAAACATCAGACCTACGGCCAGTCATTGTTAAGCTAACCGTCTCAACAAATCTCACTGAATCTGGACAAAGAAGCTAACAGTATTTTTTTAAACAAACTTTAATTTTTAGGGCAGTTTTAAGTTCACATTAAAACTGAGTGCAAAGTACATAGAGTTCTCATATACCCCCTTCCCTACACCAGCACAGCCTCCCCCATCATCAACATCTTGCACTGCAGTGGTACATTTGTTACAAACACTGACACATCATTATCACCCACAGTCCCATTAAGGTTTGCTCTTGCTGTTGTACATTGTATGGGTTTTGGCAAATATACAATGATATGTATCTACCTTATGGTATCATACAGAGTAGATTCATGCCTCCAAAAATCATCTGTTCTCCTATTCATTCTTTCCTTTCTCTTAAGCCTTGGCAACCACTGATCTTTTTACTATCTCCTTAATCTTGCCTTTTCCAGAATGTCATATAGTGCAACTTACACAGTATGTAGCTTTTTTAGATTGACTTCTTTTCCTTGGTAATATGCATTTAAGGCTTCTCCTTGTCTTTTCATAGCTTGGTACTTTGTTTCTTTATGGTACTGAATAATATTCCGATGTTTGGATGCACTGCAGTTGATTTATCCATTTTGATGCTAAAGGGAATCTTGGTTGCTTCCAGCTTTTGGCAATTATGAACAAAGCTTCTATAAATATCAATGTGCAAGCTTTTCTGTGGACATGCATTTTGAACTACTTTTGGTAAATACCAGTGAGTGTGACTGCTGCATCATATCATACGAACATGTTTAGTTTTATTTAAAAAACTGCCAAATTGTCCTCCAAAGTGGCTGCACCATTTTACATTCCCTCTAACAATAAATGAGCATTCTTATTGCTCTTCATCCAGCATTTGTTGTCAGTGTTTTTTAATTTTGACCATGATAATAGGTGCGTAGTGGAACTCATTGTTTGCATTTGCAATTCTCTATTGATATGATATTTAGTTTGTTTTCATATGATTATTTGCCATCTGTACATACTCTTTGGTGAGGTATCTGTCCAGGTCTGTTGGTACAATTTTCAAAAATGTTTATTTATTTATTTATTTATTGAGAGAGAGAAAGACAGAGAGCAGAGGAGTGGCAGAGAGAGAGATACAGCAAAAGTGGTTTTAAGAGGCAAGTTTTATAGCAACATAGGCCTACCTCAAGAAGCAAGAAAAATCTCAAACAACCTAACCTTGCACCTAAAGGTGCTAGAAAAATAATAAACAAAACCTAAAACAGAAGACGGAAGGAAATAATAAAAATTAGAACAGAAATAAATGATATAGAAACTAAAATAAAGTAGATCAGTGAAACTGGGAGCCTCTTCTTTAAAAAAAATCAATTAAAATTGATAAACCTTTAGTCAGCATTATCAAGAAAAAAAAGAGCAAGGACTCAGATAAATAAAACTATGAACAAGAGATGAGAAATAACAACTAACACCACATAAACACAAACAATCAGGGGCGCTCAGGTGGCTCAGTCAGGTGAGCACCCGACTTCAGTTCAGGTCATGATCTCATGGCTCATGAGTTTGAGCCCCATATTGGGCTATGTGCTGACAGCTAAGAGCCTGGAGCCTGCTTTGCGTTTTGTAGATGTGTCTCTCTCTCCTCCTCCTCAATGTGCTATGTCTCTCTCTCTCAAAAATAAATAAACATTAAAAACATAATTTAAAAATGCAAGCATAAGAGAATATCATTAAAAAATATATGCCAACAAATTAAAGAACCTAGAAGAAATGGATAAATTCCTAGAAACATTCAAGCTGAATTAAGAATCAATTCAAACTGAAATAAGAAGAAATTGAAAATTTGTATAAACCAATAACCAGCAAAGAAATTGAGTCAAAATTGAGTAATCAAAAAAAAAATCACAACAAAAAATAGAAAATGAAGGAAAACTTCTAAATTCATTCTATGAGGCCAGTATTACCTTAACACAAAACCAGATAAAGACAACACTGAAGAAGAAAACTACAGGCCAATACCTCCGATGAACATAGATGCAAAAATTCTCAATAAAATACCAGCAAACCAGATTTAACAATACATTTTAAAAACTCTTTCACCATGATCAAGTGGGATTTATTCCTGAGTTGCAAGGGTGGTTCAGTATTTCCAAATCAATCAATGTTACATTTCACATCAATGAGAGAAAAGATGAGAATCATATGATCATTTTAATAATTACAGAAAAAGCATTTGACAAAGTACAATATCCATTCATCATAAAAACTCTCAACAAAGTAGGGTTAGAGGGAATATGCCTCAACATAATAGAGGCCATAAATGAACAACTCACAACTAACATCATCCTTAATGGAGAAAAACTAAGAGATTTTCTCCTAAGGTCAGGAACAAGACAAGGATGCCTCCTCTCACCACTTTACTTAACATAATACTAGAAGTCATGGCCACAGCAATTATACCACTAAAAGAAATAAAAGGAATCCAGATCAGTAAGAAAGAAATAAAACCTTTACTATTTGTAGATGATATGACACTATACTTAGGACCTCCAGAAAACTACACCAAAAAACTGCTAGACCTGATAAATGAATTCAGTAATTCACAAGTTACAAAATCAATGTACAGAAATGTGTCGCATTTCTATATACTAATAATGAAGCAGCACAAATAAAAATTAAGAAAACAAACTCATTTACAATTGCATCAAAAATAATAAGGTAGCTTGTTATATACCTAACAAAAGAGGTAAAAACCTATGCTCTAAAAACTGGAAAACAATGATGAAAGAAATTGAAGACCACACAAGAAAAATGGAAACATATCCCATCTTCACAGATTGGAAGAACAAATATTGTTAAATGCCTGTACTACCCAAAGCAATCTACACATTTAATGCAATCTCTATCTAAATACAAATAGCACTTTTCACAGAACTAGAAAAAACAATCCTAAAACTTGTATGGAACCACAAAAGACCCCAAGTAGCCAAAGGAATGTAGAAAAAGAAAATGAGAGCTGGAAGCATCATAATTCCAGACTTAAAGTTATATTACAAAGCTGTAGTCATCAAAAAAGTATGGTACTGGCACAAATGTATACACAGATCAATAGAACAGGATAGAAAACACAGAAATAAACCCATAATTATGTGGTCAAGTGATCTTTGACAAAACAGTAAACAATATCCAATGGCAAAAAAGAAAGTCTCTTCAACAAATGGTTGGGAAAACTAGACTGCAACATGAAGAAAAATTAAAGTCAACCACTTTCTTACACCAAACACAAAAATAAATTCAAAATAGATTAAAGACCTAGAGGTGAGACCTGGAACGATAAAAATCCTAGAAGAGAGAGTGCAGGCAATAACTTCTCTGATATCAGCCATAGCAACTTTTTTCTACATAGGTCTCCTTAAGCAAGGGAAACAAAAGCAAAAACAAAATAAACTTTTGTGACTATTTGAAAATAAAGCCTTTTATGTAGTGAAAGAAATAATCAACAAAACTAAGAGGCAACCTATGGAATGGGAGACAATATTTGCAAATCACGTATTCAACAAAGGGCTAGTATCTAATATATGTAAATAACTTATAAAACTCAACACCCAAGAAACAAATAATCCAATTTAAAAATGGACAGAAGACATGAACAGACAATTCTCCTAAGAAGACTACAGATGGCCAACAGACACATGAAAAGATGCTCATCGTCATTTATCATCAGGGAAATGCAAATCAAAACTACAATGCAGTATCACCTAACACCTGTCACAATGGCTAAAATCAAGAACACAAAAAATAACAGGTGCTGGCAAGGATGTGGAGAAAAAGGAACACCATTGCACTGTTGGTGGGAATGTAAACTGGTGTATCCAGTGTTGAATACAGTATGGAGATTTCTCAAAAGGTTAAAAATAGAGCTACCTTGGAGTGCCTGGGTGGCTCAGTCCATTAAACATCTGACGCTTGATTTTGGTTCAGGCCATGATCTCACAGTTGTGAGACTGAGCCCCATGTCGGACTTTACACTGGGCATGGAACCTACTTAAGATTCTCTCTCCACCTTCTGCCTCTCCTCAGAGTGCATGCTCTTTCCCTATCAATCAGTAAATAAATTAATTAATTAAATGCTTTTAAAAAAATAGAACTACCTTATGACTCCATACCCAAAGAATATAAGAAAACTAAACCCAAAGGGATACATGCACCCTTACATTTATAGCAGCATTATTTACAATAAGCAAGGTATGCAAGCAGTGTCCATTGATAGATAAATAGAAAAAGAAGATGTGATAGATATATATACAAAGGAATGTTATTCAGCCATAAAAAGAATAAAATCTTGCCATTTTCCATGATATGGATGGAGCTAGAGAGTATAATGTTAACTGAAATAAGTCACAGAAAGACAAATACCATATGATATCATTCATATGTGGAATTTCAGAAACAAAACAAACAAGCAAAAGAAAACTAAGAGAGGTACAAAAACAAGAAATAGACTCTAAATTATACAGAGTGCCTGGGTGGCTTAGTTAGTTAAGTGTCTAACTCTTGATTTCAGCTCAGGTCATGATCTCACAGTTGGTTAGATCAAGCCCCACCTCAGGCTCTACACTCACAATATAGAGTCTGCTTGGAATTCTCTCTCTGCCCTTCTGCTGCTCATACATACACTAACACATGTGCGCTCTCTCTCTCAAAATAAATCAATAAACATGAAAAAAATTAAATAGAAACAGAGTCTAAATTATAGAGAACAAACTAATGGTTACCAGAGAGGAGGTGTGGGATGAGCTAAATATAGGTGATGGGGATTAAGAAGTGCACTTGTCATGATGATCACAGGATGATGTATGGAAGCACTGAATTACTATATTGTACACCTGAAGTTAATATCACACTATATGTTAAGTAACTGGAATTAAAACAAAAGCTTAAAATTTAAAAAAGTATAAAAAGTAAAGAGTTCTTTGTATATTTTGAACAACAGTCCTAATCAAATATATCTTTTATCAATATTTTCTCCCAATTTGTGGCTTGGCTTCTCATTCTTCTGGCAGTATTTCTTTGGATTTGAATCAGTCACATGCTTTTATTTTAGGACCTTGTACATTACAACACTTGCAGACAAACAACTTTCTTTCCTTAGCATTACTTATCCATAAAATAGAGCAAATAATAGTACTTACCTTAAGGGAGTTTCTGAGCAATAAAATGATCATGCATACAAATGTTGGCTAGTGATTACAGATGCAGAAGCAGTTACAGAAGTAGGTCCTTAGGAGATTAAATAAAGTGGCAAAATCACTTTAGAAAAATCTATTCCACCTTTAGCACTCTGTACTGAAATTTCTCTTCAAGTGCCTGCTCTTACACTACATAATCAGCTCCTTGGAGACAGGGACTTTGTCTACTTTGCAGAGTCAAGGACAAGGTCTGTTGAATAGTAAGTACTTAAAAAGTGAGATTTGGGCTGGCACTCACTTGGCCTATGGCCTTAGAGAACCCAGTATACCTCCATGGTCTTCCAGTTTTCCCACCTCCAGATGAAGGTGGTAGACTACAAGTCCTCCAATGTCCCTACCTTCATTCATTCAATGAATACATCTATCCCAATCTCAGAGTGCAAATGGGAGACAGCATTATATGGTATTAACTCTCTTTGGGTGCCTACCCTCTATATTTGGAAAAAGGACTTCATAATCTGGATCAATACGTGAGCTGTTTTTTAACTTAGAAGAGCAAGCCTCCTTCCATGCACACATGAAGTCACAGTGTGTGATTTGTCTTCTACAGACATCGAACTTAGCTGTCTGCATACATCCTATCCCTGTTCCTTCTGATTTCATGGACCTGTCCTACTTTAGTAAAGGAGATTAAAAAAAAGTGACCACAGACTAGGAAAAGGACAAAGAACCACAGAAGCATGGGATTACAACCAGAGAGAAAGCCAGAGGAGAGGAATGTCCACTTCGGAGATTCTTTTCCGGAGCTGCCAAAAGTTGATTCATGCTAGTGCTAAAAGTTGGGCACCAGTTGAAGCAAAAGCTGACCAGTTAAGGATCTTACACAGGATCTTTTAAATATGCAACATAATAAGCCTAGGACATTTTCTCGTCCACTAGCCCCAAAAATGTATACCAGATTTTTATAACACACACACACATACACAAATCTCTTGCTCCAAGGTCTGCAAGAGGTGAAACAAGAAAGAATGATTCTCTCGAACTCTTTGCCAAATCTAAACCACCAGGTCCAAGTGACTTATATTTTTTTACCCTGGTCACAAAAGAAAGAACATGAATAATGAGCTTAGGAGAAAAGTCATGAAAACCTAGGGAAATGTTTTTTGATAGATACTGCACAGAAATAAATAATTCCAACTATGAAGGCATATGAAGCTTGATAGACTACAAGGTATGTCAAACTGTAGTCAACAGTGCTTTATGGGTTATTTTGTTCACATAGATTTTCAAGCATATTTTAGTAACTTAAATTGTATTTACACAAACAAGATACAGAATTTAATATACAATTATCAAGCATAAAATGACACTAATTATATGACACTAAAGATCACAAAAATTTAACTTATCCTGCCAGGTTTAATCTATTCTTTATTTTTTACACATATCAGAAGAAAGCCTCCCTTACTAGTTTTATGCACTTTATGAACTTATTGTATATGTATCATTAATTGGAAAAATTAAAAAAATTAAAGGTATACACCAATCTTTTAAAAAAATTCCCTCATGTAAAAGCACCCAAGCAAATACATGCTACATCACAGGATGTTCTGTTCAGTCATGTACCAGGAAAGACTCACACGTGTCTCTTTGGCACAAGCCTTTGACATAGCTCAGGTCAATTATAATTGAACCAGTGACACATAGCATACTGCAGATAGCTTTGATGTTTACCGTAAGTTAGGGATTGCCCTTCCTATTGAAGTTAAGAAATTCAGGCACTTATTAGATGTGGTTATGATTCAACTTGAAAACCAAACTTTTTCCACTGCTAAGTTTCTGGATCAGTTTAACTGAGGAATGTCCTGAGCTGAATGTATGCCATTTTAAAAAGGATGACCACTACAATTATGTATCTGCAGGAGTCATGAATTCCATGATAGGGTGAACCAAATCAGACAGAAATAAGTTGGATGCTGAGTAATGTTAAGACTATAACTTTTAGTCATGGGCTTAGATTTCAAATTCTGGTGTTGATTAAAACAGTCTTATTATTCTCACAGGTTGGCTTTTTAACAGTAAATGTTTTAAATTTGAAATTTAAAATATATTATAGAATTAAAAGCAAATTTAAATAGTTTGTATCTTAAACTCTATACGAGATGTCATTTCTAGTAAGTCATTTTTGCTGCTAAAAAATTAAATCACTAGAGTGGTAGAAAAAAGCAGTAACGGATTTGGATTTAAACCCTATTTTTGACATTTTACTCTGTATGTAACATTAGAAAAATTATTGGGGCATCTGGGTGGCTCAGTCAATTCAGTGTCTGACTCTTGATTTCTCAAGTCATGATCTCATGGTCCATGAGTTCGAGCCCTGTGCAGAGCCTACTTGTGATTCTCTGTCTCTGTCTCTCTCTTTCTGCACCCCCCCCACTCTCTCTCTCTCAAAATAAGTAAGTAAACATTTTTTTAAAAGAGAAAAGTTATTTGCCTCTCTAAATTTCTCTTTTGTGAAACTATGATAATTATCTACTATCCTGAAGATATAATAAAATTCCATGTGGACATGCAATCTTGTTATTGGTATTGGTTGGTAAATATGGAAAACAGTTCAAAATATCATAATTCCTATATAACATCTCTAGACAGTCTCCTCTCCCTACCCCAATATCTCTCAAAATATAAAATATTGTCAAATAAAGAAGAAATGCTCAGAACAACCTCAGAATTTTTTTTCAGAACAGCCTCAGAATTTTTCACTGTAATGCTCAATGCCTACAAAATTCTAAAGGAAAGTATTCCAAAATTCTGTATCTTTGATATAAAGATATAGAATTCATGAAAATATTCCCAACCATTAAAGACGGATAGCTGTTATTTAATATGGTATCCACTTACGATATGTGGTTATTAAATTTTAAATTAATTAAATTCACTGAAATTGAACAAAACGTAATATTCAGTTCCTTAGTCACAGGAGCCACATATCAAGTGCTAAACAGCCACATATGGCTAGTAGTTACTATATTGGACAGCACAGATACAGAACATTTCCATCATCAAGAAAAGGACCATTGGAACAGGAAAAGACCCCCAAATAGCCAAAATAATGTTGAAAAACAAAACCAAAGCTGGTAGCATCACAATTCCAGACTTCAAGCTGTATTAGAAAGCCATCCGTAATCATCAGGACAGTATGGTAGTAGCACAAAAACAGAACCATAAATCAATGGAATAGACTAGAGAACCTAGAAATGGACCCATAAATATATGACCAACTAATCTTTGACAAAGCAAGAAAGAGTATCCAGTTAAAAAAAAATAGTCTTTCCAGCAAATAGTGCTGGAAAAACTGGACAGCAACATGCAGAAAATGAACCTGGATCACTTTCTTACACCATACACAAAAATAAACTCAAAATGGATGAAAGACTTAAACATAAGACAGGAAGCCACCAAAATCCTAGAGGAGAAAACAGGCAACAACCTCTTTTACCTCATCTGCAGCAACTTCTTTTTTTTTTTTTTTTTTTAATGTTTATTTCTGAGAGAGAGGCAGCACAAGCTGGGGAGGGTCAGAGAGAGAGAGAGACAGAATCTGAAACAGGCTCCAGGCTCTGAGCTAGCTGCCAGCACAGAGCCCGATGCGGGGCTCAAACCCACGAACCGTGAGATCATGACCTGAGCCGAAGTCAGATTCTCAGCTGACTGAGCCACCCAGGCGCCCCTGTAGCAACTTCTTACTACACATGTTTCTGGAGGCAAGGGAAACAAAAGCAAAAATGAACTATTTGGGACTTCATCAAGAGAAAAAGCTTCTGCACAGCAAAGGAAACAACTATAAAAACTAAAAAGCAACTAAAAGTGGGAGAAGATATTTGCAAATGACATACTAAATAAAGGGTTACTATCCAAAATCTGTAAAGAACTTACCAAACTCAACACCCAAAAAACAAATAATCCAGTGAAGGAATTGGCAAAAGACACAAACACGCTTTCCAAAAGAAGACACCCAGATGGCTAACAGACACATGAAAAGATGATCAACACCATCACCACCAGGGAAATGCAAATCAAAACCACTATGAGATACCACCTCACACCTGTCAGAAAGGCTAAAAGTAACTACTGAGGAAACAACAGATGTTGGCGAGGATGTGGAGAAAAAGGAACCCTTTTATACGGTTGGTGAATGCAAATTGTTGCATCCATTCTGGAAAACAGTATGGAGCTTCCTCAAAATCTTAAAAATAAAGCTGCTCTATTCCTGAGCAATTGCACGACTAAGGTATTCTTCCAAGGGATACAAAAATGCTGGTTCAAAGGGGCACATACAACCCAAGTTTTATAGCAGCACTATCAACAACAGCCAAACTTTGAAAAGCCCAAATGTTCATCGACTGATGAATGGATAAAGAATATATATATATATACACACACGTATACACACACACACACACACACACACACACACAATGGCATATTACTCAGCGATCAAAAAGAATGAAATCTTGCCATTTACAACAATGTGGATGAAACTGGAATGTATTATGGTAAACAAAATAAATCAGTCAGGGAAAGAGAAATATTGTATGATTTCACTCATATGTGAAATTTAAGAAACAAAAGAGATGAACTTAGAGGAAGGGAGGAAAAATAAGACAAACACACCGAGAGGGAGACAAACCATAAGAGACTCTGATATACGGAAAACAAACTAAGGGTTGCTGGAGGGATGTTGGTGGGGGATGGGTTAAATTGGTGATGGGAATTAAAGAGGGCACTTGTTGGGATGGGCCCTGGATGTTATACATAGTGATGAATCACTATATTCTACTCCTGAAACCATTATTACACTATATATTAATTTAGATTTAAATTTAAAAATAAATGAAAAGTACTATTGGATAATGCTTTTCTAAAGCATGAGAGAGCTTTAGATAATATAACTAAAGAGGCCTTTATTCAATTAACCAAGAGGTGAATAAAAAAAAAAAGAAAGTACTTTAAGACTAGAAAAATTATAGTTACAGAAGAAGATGTAAATATAACTCGATGCTATTAAAATAAAAAGATAAATACATTTTTAAAAATAAAATAAATAATAAATAAATAAATACAGAGTAAACATTGGAACACATAGCTAAAAAGGAATAAAAAAAGACTCCAAACTTTTATAGCCTATTCATACTGATTTGATTAGAAACTTTAAAGGGATACTTTAGAAAGCCCTCCCATTTGTGTTAAAGAGAGATTTATCTAAAGTTCAGCAATTACCTTGGTTTCACTTTATCTGCCTTTCTTGCTGAAACATAATGCCAGTATAACCAAAAAAATGTATAATAAATGTTAATGACAGTTATTTTGGGATGTGAAATTTCGAGGTTTTTTTTTTTACTTTCTTTTGTAGTTTTGAGTTTTGATTGACATTTTTATAATGAGCACTCATAATTTTTGCAAAAACAATCAAATTTTCTTTAAAAAGAGGGGGGTGATGGGCATTGAGGAGGGCACTTGTGGGGATAAGCACTGGGTGTTATATGGAAACCAACTTGACAATAAACTATTTTTTAAAAATAAATACATAAATAATAAAAAAAGGTGCTTCAATAAAAATTAAAAAGAATATGGAGAAACATAAAAAACAAGGTACATTAATAAGTAAGAATATAAAATTGCAACCACCTTAATGGTAATAAGAAAAATATGTATCCATTTGAATAAGGACTAGAAGGCAACATTTTTATTGTTTAAAAGAAAACTTTTTAATGTTTTATTTATTTTTGAGAGAGAGAGAGACACAGCGTGAGCAGGGGAGAGGCAGAGAGGGAGGGAAACGCAGAATCTGAAGCAGGCTCCAGGCTCTGAGCTGTCAGCACAGAGTCCTATGTGGGGCTTGAACTTACAAATTGCGAGATCATGACCTGAGCTTAAGTGGGATACTTAACCAACTGAGCCGCCCAGGCGCCCCTAGAAGGCGACATTTTTAAAGTGAAAACTAGTGTTATTAAATTTTTCCCGTGAAACTTTTGGTATATTTTTAACACTACAATCACACGTGTTTGAATTGTTTTACCAGGAGCAGAGGTTCACTGCAATCCGTCATTCGTATCCTGGCTGACGTGAGAATAGCCACCTAAGCATTTAAAAGAGCCTGTTTAGGTTGAAGGAACAGAAGCAATGGCTTTGAGTTTAAGGGCTAAATGGACAGATCCTGGAGTACAGTAGCTCCTGGAACTGGTAGAGTTGGGACACCGGTTATAACAAATCCAGATGTAATGACAGTGATGAGATCCCACAGGAGCTGCCTGGAGACTACAAGAAAGTTCCCTGGCATTTGAATTATTGTTAGATTTATCAACCAAGAGTATAAAGTTGCACATCAACAGGGAAAGGCCCTTTGGAAATGTAGTAATTGTAATGTGTAATGTGTATATACACATACACACATAGTTTATTACTGAAAGAAGTTTTAGATAATGTCTGTTCATGCCTTCCAGTCTACCTTTCATAGACCAGTTAGCCTCTGTCGGAGTGGAGAAGAAAGTATTTAAGAATATTTTTGCAGGCCTTTTCCTACAAATCCCTTGGCGGAAATAATTGGAAAGTTTTAAATAAATACTTGCTCCTTCAATTAAGATAGCCCTAAGAACAGTTCTGTAATATGTCAAGTTTTTCTCCCTCTTTTCTATATCATTTCAGCTGAGGTCCTCAGTGCTCTCAAACTGTTTATTTGCTGTGCAAGATATGTATTATGCTTCTTTCTACGCTAAAGAGCCCCCAAAACTACTAATATTTTGCTATTTCACCATTAAAACTGATCTTTCCTGTATTCTTTTCTTTTAGTAGTCCGATTTCTAATAGAGACAATGTATCCTTTACCAAAAATGTATGGGGAAGTTAATGTGTTAAACTAAAGTATGATTCTTCACTGACACTATTTCAGATATAAACTATTTAAATCTTCTCCCTTATAAAACTTATCTGGATAAGATAACCAGATACTGTGATTATCCATAGGAGAAGATTTGGACAGATGAGACTGCCCATGTACCTTAAAATCACACCAATTCAAATATGACCATACATGGCCATACAAATTATATATAAGTCTTTGATACCATTCACACAGACAACCAAATGAATAGTACCCACCCTGAGTTGTGCAGTGTACAACCCACACAACCACACACAGCAGCTCTTCACCAAAGAAACAGCTACTCATTTTTCCTGAGTGTTAAGAGGTCCTACCCATACTTGTTCTAATCCAATTCCTAATTCCTAGTTTTGTTTTCAGTTCAACCTAGAGATAAATAAATGTTTATAAATACTAAATATTTGGCCAACTTGCATTTTTTTCTAAAAGAAAATGAATCCAGAAAAGCCCACATTTGACATTATCTAGACAAAAACTGTATAGTTTTCCAACTCCAAGTGCTGAGGGTATAATGTGGATTAAAGACAGGCTTCTTCCCAAAACCAAGAGCTCACTTATACACTGTATGTTAGCCAATGTGACAATAAATTATATAAAAAAATAATAAAATTAACTTAAAAAATAAAAATAGGTTTCTTAAGCTTCCCTTGAATTAAATTCTGCTGTTTCATTTATTTTTGCCCAAATCATGTCATTTTCATTCAAGTGTATACAGTCTCCCAAGTAATTTTGATCTCTGAAATTTCTTCAAGGCCTTCTTTAGACCTTAATGTTCTTCATTAGTATTTTCTAGGCTAGCTACAACTAGAACATTTGAAATCCTATTAGTGAGGGTGTCAGCAGTGCACTTGGCCTTTAAGGAGAACTTAATATTCAGCCTGATGAATGTGAATTTAGGAGCTGAATCCTCATTTCTTGCTCACACAGGGTCTAAAACCTCTCACCACTACATCTGTGCGCAGCCCATGTTTAAGTAGGCACAAAGTCCAACTGAAAATCTGCCTTCTCTTATTTCTCTCCCACCTAGATTTAATTCTCTACAGCCTATCTGAGGTTACAAATGAAAGTTTTAAATTCTAGGCACTGAAAGGTATTTGGACTACAGCATGCTCTTTTCCAATGCATTTCAACCGAGGAATCCCATTTAATTCCAAGCCAGTGAAATAAAAAGCTACATTGATTAAAACTCTTGAGATTCAGATCAACTTTTAAGGAGGTACTGAATCTTTTTAACATCTGCTTCCTTACCAGCAAAGGTAATACATCTTTAAATAATTTGTAAGTGTGTTACAGCTGCCACACAGTTATTGAGAGCTCTCCTTTGGTAAATAGGGGCTGCAGGTTTCATATTTCAGACAGCTGTCATCCATTAAATATTTTAATATTGAGGGGAATTAACTTTCATATCAATAGCAATGATGAAAAAACTTATCTCTGTAGCCAGGACAGACGATGTCAGTGCCTAACTTGTCATTTCCTAATTCAGCAGCTTCCATTTGATTTGGAATTAGAACTAGGACCTCGGCAGCCGGAGCCACAGCATCCTCGCACAAAGGCTGTTTCAAATTATGTGCAGCAAGTTTTTAAGCACATTAGCAACTAGAACAAGCTGTGCTCATGCTCACTGGCCTTGCTTTGTTCTTATGGTGGAAAATCTCGCTTTAACTGCCCTCTAATTTGTTGCAGAATGCTACTGCACCAGCAGCTGCCCTGGCACAGGATTAAACACACAAGAAAACATTATTTTTCCACACAAATTATTAGCAGTGCCAAAAGCCACAAAATCCTTTTTTTTGAAGAAAAAAAAAACCAACTCTTTTCTTCTCATCCCCTTTCTTTTCCCTCCCCCATAAAACAGCCTGCAATGGATTACACCGCCATGGGGTCTTTTGAGATACCCTCCCCTACATACACTTTCAGTGTAAACATGGACGGTATTCCATTCTGGTTTTCATAAAACACAAAAGATTCAAAAATGGAGCAAGGGGAAACTTGCCACAGCACATATTATAAATATGTCCATGAATGCGGACTCCCAAGGGGGGTACACATGAGGCTGTCAGGAAACCCACTTGCCTAGTAGTACATACACTTGTTCAAAACCTACAAGGGGAAATACATAGAGTAAGCCTCTGTTCTAATCTTGGTCTGATTACAGCTATTTCTGTACAGCAGTTAAACATTTTGCCAAAAGGAAGAAGCGACTTGATTGCTGTTTCAGAGGGGAATTTATTAGATGTCTGCAAATAATTGTTGAGAAGACAATTGTGCCTGCCCTCATTGTCTTTCTCATTCAGTGGGCTCGCCACAACTGATTTTTTTAAATTTAATTACATTTGTTAGGGAGGACCATGAGGTCCTTACAGATAGATCCATGCATACCTGTGCCCTGGGTCTGAGGGAAGACTTTGAAACAATACTTATTTTTAAATAAAGAAAAGAAAAAGAAGTGGCTGTTCACCCTTATTTCAGACAAGACTAAACCACTGCCTTTTTCACTGTGAGGGGTAGGACCCACAGTTTAGGGGTCTAAGGATCACAGAAGTAACTCCAGTAGACCTCTGCTGTCTCCTGATTATCCCTTTTGACTGGGACTGCCTGACATCCAACTAGGAATAATGAAGTTCATTAGCTGGCCTCAGTGCCGTGGAAAAGAGGCTCTTAGTGGCGTGAACAGCAAAAACAGCCTGCTAAGGAAGTGAGGTTGACCATATGGCTTTCAGAAAGTACCTACAAACAGCTGTTTCTTCATTGATTTCCAGTTCCCACTGCCCTCCTGGCAAAAAGCTTGACTGTATAATAGTCCTGGACAAGTTTTTCTTCCTCTCACTATGATAATTCTGGGAATAGAGTGATATGTTGGTGAATACAAAGTTGTACCACACACGTACTCTTTAAGGTTAAAGAACTGATAAATAGGCATCCGATAAATCTCCATGAGAGCTGGCCACCATGAAAATCTCCTAATCCAAGTTCAAAACTACTCTCTGGCCTTCACATATTCCCTATGTGCCTCTCTCTTTAATTGTGCTGTCTTCTTGCATCCTTAATACTCACTCCTTGATCAGTTATGTCGACTCTCAAAAGTGGTCGGATGCAATGATTTGAAAAAGGCATGCATTCAAAGCTGCTTTTATTAAAAATTTCATTAAGGGATTTGCAACCTTCTCCTCTGCTTTCTGTTCCAGCTTCTCTCTGAGCTGCAAGTCGGAACAGTCCACCCAGAGGCATTCACTGAAAATTCATCACACATCATCAGTTATTAAGCACAGGACTCTCTGGGATTCAGGAAATAAACAACCAAGAATTCTGAGCCACCTGTTTGTACCTTAAATTCACATGTCAAGCAAAATGTCTGAAATTTAGAACCAAATCAAATTCTGCTAAATGTGACATAATTAAAGAGAAAACTAATCTATGTTTTACACAAATACATTACCATTTTCTGACTTTTTAGTCAACCATGTACACCATCTTCAAAAGGAAGAAATTGGGTTTTTTTTCAATTAATAAGTAATTGTTTTAATTCTAGCTAGCTGTACATATGTTGCTTCTGAGTTACTTCTAACATGTATTAAGTGTCAGTTCTGTTTTTGCATTGTTTTCATATATGCTCATAGAAGGCATTAACTGTGTTTTCCTTACATGTTTTTAGCTATGCTGCTTACACACTTGAGAGAGAATATAAAATATTTGGTGCTAATGAAAAGAGAGCCTATAATTCTTACTTGCTTCTCCTTCCCCTGTCTGTGTCCTTTCTCCTACCACCCCTTATACATAGTACCTCGCAGAAGATGACCAAACACCATAATGCCTGGCATTTCTCCCCCTCCAGGCACCATTTTACTACATGATTCTTAGCATCGGGCTATAGAGCCATGATTCTCAGTGTGTGGTCCTCAGAATCAGCTGGGAATCTGTGAGAGAAGCAAATTCTCAGACCCCAGCCTAGACCTACTGAATTAAAAAATTTTTTTAATGTTTTATTTATTTCTGACACACAGAGAGAGGCAGCATTAGCAAGGGAGGATCAGAGAGAGAAGGAGATGCAGAATCAGAAGCAGGCTCCAGGCTCTGAGCTAGGTGTCAGCACAGAGCCCGACGTGGGGCTCGAACTCACGAACCGTGTGATCATGACCTGAGCCAAAGTTGGACGCTTAACCGACTGAGCCACCCAGGTGCCCCTAGACCTACTGAATTAGAAGTGTGTGGCACATAGAAATCTGTGGCTTAAGAAGCCCTCCGGGTTATTCTCATGTTTGAAAATGACTGCTCTCCCCAGTATGACCTCCAACATACCTCAATGGCAGAGTCAGATGCTGTCACACTTTCCCACAACACTGCCATGACTTCTGCTGTCCTCTTAGTTTCCTAGAGCTCCCCTTTGGGGTACCCCACTCAGGTTAGTCCTTTGAAAGTTGAACCTCATTTCCAAAAAGATCCCTTTCTCTGTGTTCTCCATCAGAATCTTTAACTTCATAGTAGGCTTTTCTGCTCCTAGAGAGAAACTGCTTAGCCCAAATAAATAAATGTCTAATGGTGGAATTATGAGCCTTGAAGCAAGCATATGAGGAGGAGAAAATTCTGTAAGACACTCTTCAGTACCTCTCAAATCATGTCATATAAGTAATCGCTCAATATGGCTACATGGGAGGCTTTAAGAATTATGCCAGATCTAGGTTTGCTACTTTTTTTTAAATGTTTATTTTTGAGAAAAAGAGACAGAACACCGGGGGGAGGGGCTAAGAGAAAGGGAGACACAGAATCTAAAGCAGGCTCCAGGCTCTGAGCTATCAATACAGAACCTGATGCAGGGCTGAAACCCATGAGTAGCAAGATCATAACCTGAGCTGAAGTCAGATGCTTAATTGACTGAGCCACCCCAGTGCCCCAGGGTTTGCTAAATTTGATGACAAGCCACTTACTTAAACATCCTCCTCAACAAAATGGGCCTCAAAATATCTTCCCTATAGAGTATTTATGAGAATTAATGATACTTTCCAAAAATGTATCTAGTATTGTGGCTAGCATGGAAGAGATTCTCAGTAAGTAGAAAATCCATTAGTATAATGTAAAGTGGGTGGCTCTGAAGTCAAGGTGAGATGAGCTCCAATCCCAGACTGCTTATGACTCGAGGGAAATCACATTGCCTCTCTGAGTCACAGTTTCCCTCTCTAAGTGGAAACAATATCTATTTACATTATGCTATCTATTGTACAAGAATATCTTGAGACTTAGATTAGATAATCCTATGTAACCCTGTATAAATTATGCAACACAAATAAAAAGATGCTCATCTTCTTTTCCCCTGCCTATGAATATGGGATGGGGAGAAAAAGTGGTGAAGGGTGAAAACCATATATCGAATAAAACTGACCTGCATTAATGATCTGGGTATGTTTTACTAGTTTTGTAGCCTTAGACGAATTATTACTCATAGTTCATTACTATGTGTCCCGATTTCCACATTCATTGTAGTGAACAATTACTCCTATCTTTCAAGTCTGTTGTAAGGTTTAAATGCAGCGATTAATGTGGGCAAAAAGATTAACATAGAAATTGGCTTAGAGTAGGTGCTCCATATTAAGTTGGTTCTATTACTTTTCTTATTATTGCCATTATTATCTGCCATGTTGTTATTAAATGGTGACTATTTCTTGATAGCGTGACAGTTGTAAACCCTATTTGCTTTCTATTAGGTTTCCAATCGAGAGAACATTTTTTGTCCTTTTTAAATGCATGTAACTTGGGGCGCCTGGGTGGCTCAGTTGGTTAAGTGGTCCAACTTCAGCTCAGGTCATGATCTCACCACTTATGAGTTGGAGATCCGCATCGGGCTCTGTGCTGACAGCTCAGAGTCTGGAGCCTGCTTGACATTCTGTGTGTCCCTCTCTCTCTGCCCCTCCCCCACTCACAGTGTATCTCTCTCAAAAATGAATAAATGTTCAAAAAAATTTAAAAAAAATAAACGCACATAACTTTTACTAGGTTTCTTTTCCCGCTATACTGGGTTTAGAGAGTAGTCTTGTGGATTTGTTTTAATATCATTCTGAGAAACAGATCCAACAAGCTAACAGCCACATTCTGACATATTTTCAAAGACAAGGCCACCCTGTATGGCCTCTTGAGACACAGTCAGCTTTCCCTGAAGAGATCCTTAGGACTTACTGCACACTACAGTTAGATGAACATTGTTTAGAACTATAGATTCTGGACTATCTGAGGGTAGTTCTGCACCTAGTTTTGCATTGGCCTCCATCACTTTATTGCTCAATAAATAGCACTCAGTTACACTGAATCTGGATAACACACAGAGTTGCTTTTTTCATTGTTTAGTTGTTTGGGAGTTAGAAAATTAGATACCAAAAACACCATTTCTCAAGTAGAAGACTGTGAAACTAATAATAGTCTAATGCTATACCTAAGACATGCATATTTTTTAAAGTATGCTGCACATCCCTGGAGAACTGATTTATAGTTCTATTTTTTATAGTTTTATTTTTTAGTTTTTATTGAGATATAATTGGGATATAACATTGTATTAGTTTCAAGTATACAGCATAATGATTCGATATAAGTATGTACTATGAAAAGATCACTGCAGTAAGTCTAGTTAATGTCCATCACCATAGTTTTTTTCTTATGATGAGAACTTTTGAGAGCTACTCTCTTAGCAACTTTCAAATATGCAATATGCCACAGTCACCATGCCATAGATTACATCCCCTGGAATTGTTGTATAACTGGAGGTTTGTATTTTTTGACTCCTTTCACACATTTTGCTTACTATCAGCCCCTGTCTTTTCTTTAAAACTCCTAATTTGCGGCAGACTTCTCAAGGAAACTCCTCTTATTCTTCATGACACATACAGAAACAGAAGGTCATGGATGTTAAATTGCCTGCTTGTCTTTGCACCCTTAACTCTGGGACAACAGACTAAATTATTCCCTTTGACCCTTCTACCTTTTAAGAATAAGTTTTGTGGAAGGAAGGAAGGAAGAAAGAAAAGAAGGAAGGAAGGAAGGGAAAGAAATGGGGAAAAAAAAGAATTGCATGAGATCCAAACCATAGTCCTACCTTACTCTACCTCCATCTCACCCAACCCAAGTGCACAAAATGACTCAGTTCAACAAATATTTACTGACTACCCACTATGTGCCAGATACTGTTCTAGGCATTGATTAGAACAGAATAGGTGCTGGTTCAAACACGAATTCTCATACCTGCCAACCATCTTTCTTCACATCCAGAATATTCTGGGGTTTGTCATCTGACACTTCCAAGTCTTTGCCGACTTGCCTCAGGTCATGAATAATACTTAGAAACTGGCCCTTTATTGTTCTTGTAGTTACCGGGTGATGATGTCAGTGGCAGCTATCTGGGATTTGGGTTAGTTTTTTGGTCCATGGAATTCTTATAATCCTAAAAGACTAAGTGTGGCTCCTCGTTCTTCCCCTAAGGAATAATGATTTTTCTCTCAGGACCTAGAATCAGACTTTCCAGTACTGAGTTTTTGTAACCAGGCTTCAGTCTCCAACTAGGACATTCAATTCTACTGCCATGTCCTCATTCAGTCAGTGTACAGGCATTTTCCATCAACTCACTCATTCTAGTCTTGGTTCCCAGACACCATGTCTCCAGTTGCTATGGGATGTTGATAATGATTCAAGAATTAAAGTCTGAAATGAGAGCAGCCCAGAGACTGTTCTTCACAAACAGAATTTGAGTGAGGTGTCTCAAACTGTATTGTCTTCAGGGATTAGGCAAATAATGTAAATGTATAAAGACATCTATGTACAACACAGTAAGGAGAGATGAGGTCTGCATGAAATGGAGAAAGCATGTGAATTCCAATTAAAAAAGAGAATACTGGGCAAGCCACCAAGTCACAGCCGCTGCATCTCTTCAAGGGCAGAATGGGGGCTTATTGGGCTTTGTAGCCCCCACACTTGGCACATAACCTGCACTTGGTAGGTGCTTAAATCAAGGAATGAGTGAAAGAACAAAGAAGTGAGAGACCAACACGTTAGAGCTGAAAAAGAGAACTTAGATTGTGTCTCATAATATGGGAGATGATAAACCTCATTCATTTTAAGGTTTTTCCCCTCCCAAAACTGTGCCTCTGAGATCTTTCCAAACTTATAATAATCCTCAAATTAGTTTGCCTAAAGGATTCCATTTTTTTAATGTTTTATTTATTTTTGAGAGAGAGAGACAGAGCGTGAGCGGTGGAAGGGCAGAGAGAGAGAGGAAGACAAGAATCTGAAGCAGGCTCCAGGCTCCGAGCTGTCAGCACAGAGCCCGATGCAGGGCTCGAACTCACAAACCGTGAGATCATGACCCGAGCTGAAATTGGACGTTTAACCGACCGAGCCACCCAGGTGCCCCATAAAGGATTTCATTTTTTGGGGGACTTATCATAGATAGATACATAGCTAATCAGTGGATAGGTGATAAACATTAATATCAATGTCTCCCTTTAAAACAACTCAGTCAAATAATACACTTTAAAAACTCAATATCAACTCCTATGATATAGCAATAGGTCAGATGAAGTGCTGAAAAGGGAAATAAATGAAAGCAGGAGAGGAAAAAACATAAGCAACTAGAGTCAGGTGCTCACTTGATGGATGAAGTTGTTTTAGTCCGAGTCGTCTTCAGGCATCAAAGATACTCCCTTTACTCATCTGTGGCAATGTGGATGGAGGAAGATAGTGAGGACAGGCATTGGACAATAAAGAATAAAAGAGGTAGGAGTACTTCAAGCCTAGGAAATTCCCTCTTGCACTGTTGCTATTCCAATCCTTCTGGTGGCAATCCAGAAAAGAGGGCATTATTTTGTATTCCACAATGCCCTATACATTCAGTGCCTGGAGATGATGGCATATGATTTTAGGGCCTTCTTCTAATCCTCCAGGGATAGGCCAAATTATTCATGAAAGCTGCCAGTGGAATCCAGTGTTCTCATGAACCTGTCTTATCCCTCAGCTGCACCTCCCCCCTTTCTCTTCTTGCTTTATTCTTCCAGTCTTCTCTGTCTGCCTGTTGCCCTCTGATCATGGGTCCCAATGCACCAGTGTGACCAACTCCTGAACAGTTACCCTTCCCCTTGTTTACTATACGTTTCCATTTTGATGGCACTAGACTCCCAATAACTTATTAATGGCTTGATTCCAGGGCTATATTCATTTCCTATGGTTGCTGTAAAAAAAAAAAAACAAAAAAAAAAACAAAAAAAAAACTAACTAACACAAACTTTGTGGCCTACAATGCTAAAGATATATTCTCTTATATAGTTCTGGAGGCTATAAGTCTAAAATCAGTGTCACTAGGCCAAACTTAAGTTGTTAAGACCACACTCCCTTCAGAGGCTCTAAGGAAATAATCCATTCCTCACCTCTTCTCAATTCTAGTAGCTTCTAGCAGTCCTTGGCTTGTGACTACATTACCCTAATCTCTGCCTCTGTGGTCACAGAGTGCTTCCTCCTCTTCTGTAAAATCTCCCTCTACCTCTGTCCCTATAAGAACACCTGTGATGGCATTTAGGGCCCACACAGATAATCCGGGATAATCTCACCTCAAAATCCTTAACTTCATCACACCTACAGAGACCTTTTCCCAAATAAACTAACATTTATAGCTCTTTGGGATTAGGAAGGGAAGAGGCATAGGCACTCTTTTAGCTAATTACAAGGACCTTCTCACATAATTTGATTCTATTAATAGCCCCAACCCCAAACCAAGAGCATTGTTCCCCAGAGAGTTAAAATGTTTTACCGTTTGAATGCCTACAGCTAAATGCCACTATCATCTTCAGTGGGAAAGTACATTAACCTAAGAAGTTTCCCAAATATAAAGGTCTGTCTTATTTAATGCCTGCTTCTCCTTTATCTAGTTTTTCATGGATGCTCAAATCAACAGCAGTCTATGTTCTTTTCCTCACTGGAATAATCTGTTGTACCTTCTCCATCACCCTTTTCCTCTCTGGAATCCAAAGTGTGGATGGTGAGGCAGAAATGGGGATGGTGAGAAATTAAGAGTCTATGGATTAATTCTAAATCTGGCATTGTTATCTCTCCTGGAGTAAGTTTCTGTAACTCCTAGAGGATCATGTCTATGTGCCTGCCACCTCTTTCCCTCCAAAGATTGAGACAGGGTGCAAGTCAGGCCCAGATGGAGTCATAGCTCTCTTAAGAAAGTAAACTTCTCTTAGCTTTTCTAGAGATGAAAACAGTGGCTTCTCCACCTTCCACCCTGAGAAAGCTCTCTTGGGGAGACCCGTACTGTGCTCATGTTTGTTCAGGTGGCCTGATATTCACCACAAGACATTCTTTCCCAAGCAAGCTCAAAAGACAACCTCCTGTTTCTGTAAAATATGTGGATTGAGTTTCTTTGAATGAAAAGGCATAGCATATTCAACCCACTTAGAGGAACTCATAGGCCTTCCACTGTGGGGAAAGTGTTACTCGAACCAGCCAAAGGATGCCACCCAAGCGTAACCAAGAAAGTGGTTTCCCACTTGAATCCAAATATGATTTGGGCTCTTTTGGGGGTGGATTTATGTTTCTTTCAACTACAGCACTTGGGCAGAAGAAGCTTCTTTTGCCAAGAAACAAAGAACATGCTCTGTACTCTTTATCAGTTCTCATAAAAGTTTTCCAATTCTCCTCATGCTGTGCTGAGAAAGAAAACAAAAATTATCCATGGCTTTGTAAAAATCTGTTGCTTTTGGGAAATGTTCTTTTCTGGGCAGTACGAAAATCAGTTTCTGACTAAAACAGAGGAAAATTAAAGTGATGTTTTTCTAATCCTAAGGTTTTAAGAAAACAATGAGGCATTCATGCTGTAGAAATTGTTAAATTTGTTCAAAATCCAAAAATAGTCTTGGAAAAGCCTAGGACCCTTTACAGATGTGCTGGGACCCATTCTTTAATGAGTTTGCTAATGAAGGACTAAAATGCCCAAATCCTTTAAGTAACAGGATGGAGTTTTATTTACATAGAGAATGCCTTCTGGAGGGAGGGGGGAAAGCAGTTTCAGGCCAAGACCACATTGGAGATGAGGCCAGCAAACTATAAAAGAGGCTGAGCATGGATATGGTTAGCTGTCTGCTACAGAAGCCCCATCATCAAAAGAACAAAGCTTGTCCCCTTCAAACTGAGGGAACAACTGTCCTTTCTGCTCATTCCACACTTGTTTCTGCACTACAGCCATCAAAACGAGTACCAAATAAGCCCAGAAGTACTTGTTGTTGGGCCATTTGAGGAGCTATCAGGAAGAAAGAAATACTGGTTTTCAAGAACGTAAAACTTTTTTCTTTGCACTTGGCTCTGACAGGATTGGAGCTCTTGGCTGATGGCTTTAATTTTGACCTCAGCTAAGCCTCTTTCAAATGCTGTCTTTACTGTGTTCAGAGCACCCACTTGCCTTATATTTGAAAAACGCGTGCATGTATGAATATGTATGTATTTTACTTTAGTTCTTTTCCTTTGGGACATTGAACTAAGAGGAAAGGGATGATCATGTGACATTCAGGGAAATTCAGGGACATTGCTGGCATTCTTTGTTTCTAAATCTCCTGATACTTAACAATTAGCTATTTACCTTCCACCAGGACAGAACACTCTGCAGCACTCCACACTCATCTTACCATCTCCCACTGTGACCTCACCTTTTTCCAACTCTATCCCTTCACCATGAAAAAAATATCATTCATGACTCAGTTCAGATACTACATCTTCTGGGGAGGCTTCCTAATCCTTGTTCCCACTCATTGACACAGGTTGGGTTAGATGTCTCTCCTCTGTGTTACCATGGAAATCTCTGCACCGTTCTAACACCAAACATCCTGCCCTATGTTGTAATCGCATATTCACTAGTTTGACTTCCCCATTAAACAGCTTCGTATCTCCAGTGCCTGGCAAAAAAGGTGCTAATCAATAAACGCTCCTTAACCTGCACTGTATTTAAAGTATTTTTTTCTTTCCCAGTCTTAAGAATTTATGAACCCCAAAACTTAAAGATGACTTATCTTCATCAGTAGCATGTCTTTGTAGTCCAATTTGTAAAAGAATTTTTCTTTTCCTAGATTTGGCCTGAACTATGGGAAAAGAAATATTTCATCTTCAGTTGTAGACAGAGCTATTCCTATAGTTAAGATGACCTGAATGTTGATTTCTGCACACTGTGCCTCTGGCACTTCTGAAAGAAACATTGTTCTTAAAGCGATTGAAGGGATTTAGGGTTTCACTGAACCATGATGTAGGCTGCCTCAGCTGAACTGCTGAATCTGTTTGCCTGCCACTAGGATCCAGTCTCCAGAATAAAGCAACATTAAAAGAAAATTAACCCTCATAATTGCTTCCCCAACAGATTTTGTTGTCCACGTGGGATTACACAGAGGATGACCAAGTTTCCCATAACCTTAACCAATGGTCCTGAACTCCTCATCCTGGGCTGATGAGCACAAGTTAAGAATCCATATCCCTTTTCTCCTAAGGGCTAATCCTTTTCAATGAGATGTTCACAGACCTATGTTATTAATGTAGATTTAAAGAAAAGGGAAAAAAAGAAACAATCACATTCTCAAGGAATTCAAGGTTGCAGGACTGAAAACGGAGCTCAAGATTTTCACGCTTAAATGTTCATAACTGAAGGTCCTGCTGGGTGTAGAATGTGTGCACATCGCTTATTCCAATGGACATCTTAGATAAAAGAGATCATCTGGCTTTATATTTAATAAAATGATCTTTCAGGGTACTAAAGATAAGACATGAGAAGCTATCACTGAGCTTTCAAAAGCCTACAATGGCCTGATTTAAAATCAAATGAAAAATTTCATTTCAGATCAAATCGGCAAAAATCTGGATATAGGCCAGAAAAAAAAAAAAAGTAACAAAACTCCACCATATGAGCAGGAGTGATTAATCATGAAGTTGAGGTCCAGAAAGAACATTGAAAAGTCATTTGCCTTTGCCTCCAGCCTCCAGCCCAACTTGCCTTAAACCACTCTGAGGTCAATGTATATACTGGCGGTTCCCATACATGAACCACAGAACTATGCGTGGCAGGGCTCAGAATTATTAAAAGAGGTCCAAGAATCCACATGAGTGGAAAATGTTGACTGAGACTGAATAAGCAATACGTCTCACCAAACACAAAATATCACTTATTAAATGTATTTTAAGTTTATTTCCTTCTTTCTTTTTTTTATTAATCTCTATACTTAACGTGGGGCTCAAGCTCACATCTCCACTAATCAGAGTCCTATGCTTTCATGACTGAGCCAGCCAGGTGCCCCCAACTGTATGTAGACACTGATTTCAAAGTGTTACTGATTTCATAGCCATTTTTCTTCTTAAAATGGTTTCTCAAACAATAGACCCTACAAGCAACATTACACTTAGGGTTGGGAACAAGGGACAAGGATATGTGAATGTTTTTAAAAGCTATTTTTTTTATAAAAGAATAACATCCATACATGTGAATATTTTTGACATTAAAATATTTGAAATTACTGTACTACACATTTTTATCAATAATCCATAACACATTTGCATATTCTGCACATTCAGTTTATTTCAGGGCTTCTTAGTCTTCATAGGCAGAAGGGTCTTCAAAAAGTCTAATCTAAATTCTTCCTGCTATAGTTTACCTGAGCTTAATTTATTACTCCATATAGCCAATGACTACTAACTTATCCTCTATTCCAGTTTCCTCTTCCTGAAGCTGAATAACTTACAAATCTTCCCACAAAGAGTTATAGTTCAATACTTACATTGCTATTCTCTAGAACAATTCTATCCAGTAGAACTTTTTTGCAATGATGGAGATGTTCTATACCTGTGTCGTTGAATATAGTAGCAAGTAACCACATGTGACCACTGAGCAATTAAAATGAGCCAATGATAGGGGCGCCTGGGTGGCTCAGTCAGTTAAGTGTCCAACTTCAGCTCAGGTCATGATCTCATGGTTTATGAGTTCAAGCTCTGCGTTGGGCTCTGTGCTGACAGCTCAGAGCCTGGAGCCTGCTTCAGACTCTGTGTCAGCCCCTCCCCTGCTTACACTCTGAATCTCTCTCTCAATCATAAAATAAAATAAACGTTAAAAAATTTTTAAATAAGCCAATGATCACAGAACTAAAACAAATAATCCTAACATTTATATGGAACCACAAAAGACCCATAGTCAAAACAATCTTGAAAAAGAAAAAAACAAAGCTGGAGATATCATAATCCCAGATTTCAAGATATAGTACAAAGCTGGAATAATCAAATTACTATGGTACTGGCACACAAAAAAAGACACAATTCATCATCTGGAATAGAGAGTCCAGAAATAAACCCATGTTTATATGTTCAATTAATCTATGACAAAGGAAACAATAATATATAATGAGAAAAACAAGTCTTTTCAACAAATGGCTCTAGGAAAACTGGACAGCTACATGTGAAAAAATGAAACTGGACCATTTTCTTATACCATATACAAAAATAAAATGGATTAAAGACCTAAATGTGAGACCTGAAACCATTAGTCAGTAATTGCTTTGACATCAGCCATAGAAATATTTTTCTAGGTATGTCTCCTCTGGCAAGGAAAATTAAACTTTGAGACTACATCAGAATAAAAACCTTTTGCCCAGTGAAGGAAACCATCAACAAAACAAAATGTCAACCTACTGAATGGGAGAAGATTTTTGGGATAATCTAATTCAAATGGGCAGAGGATCTGAACAGACATTCCTCCAAAGAACAAAGTACAGATGGCCAACAGACACAGGAAAAGATGTTCAACATCACTAACCATCAGAAAAATGTAAATCAAAACCACAATGAGATATCACCTCACACCTGTTAGAATGGCTAAAATCAAAAGGACAAGATATAACAAGTGTTGACAAGGATATGGAGAAGGAGGAACCTTCAAGCACTGTTGGTGGGAATATATACCAGTATAGCCACTGTGGAAAACACTTTGGAGTTTCCTCAAAAATTAAAAATAAAAATACCGTATATTCCAGTACTTATACTGCTACTGAGTAGTTACCCAAAGAAAATGAAAACATTAATTCAAAAAGATATATGCACCCCTATGTTTATTGTAGCATTATTTACAATAGCCAAGCAACCCAAGTGTCTATCCATAAATGAGTGGATAAAGAAGATGTGGGGTGTGTGTGTGTGTGTGTGTGTGTGTAATGGAATATTACTCAGCCATAAAAAGAATGAAATCTTGCCATTTACAACAACATGGATGGGCCTAGAGGATATAATGATAACTGAAATAAGTCAGTTAGAAAAAGACAAATACCATATGAGTTCACTCATATATGGAATTTAAGAAGCAAAACAAACAAAGAAAGATAAACAGAAAAGCAGGCTCTTAAATACAGAAAGCAAACTGGTGGTTGCCAGATGAGAGGTAGGTAGGGAGATGGATGAAATAGATAAACGGGATTAAAAATACACTTACCTTGATGGAAACTGAGAAATGTTTAGAATTGGTGAATCATTACATTGTATACCTGAAACTAATTTAACACTATAAGTTAATTATGCTTAAATTTTTTAAAAAGAGGAGAAAAATAAAAAATAAAACAAGCCACTGAGAGTTGAGGAACTAAACTTTTTATGTTAATTAATTTACAGTCAAATTTAAACAGACACATAAGGCCAGTGGCTAGCATACTGGATGATGCAGATCTAAACAGCATTCATTTCCTAATCATCTTCTTTAATTATGGCATTAATTATAGTATCCCCGAAATGCAGAAACTAGCCCAATAAAAACCTAATTGATTCCAAAAGCTAGATTATTTTATTTTACACATAGCACCATGGTGCCAATGGGGGCAATGACATGGAGGCATATTAGCTTTATTTTAATTTTTTTAATGTTTTATTTATTTCTGAGAGAGAGAAAATGAGAGAGAGTGAGCGGGGGAGGGTCAGAGAGAGAGAGGGAGACACAGAATCAGAAGCAGGCTCCAGGCTCTGAGCTGTCAGCACAGAGCCAGACACAGGGCCAGAACCCACGAACCGTGAGATCATGACCTGAGCTGAAGTCAGACACTTAATCGACCCAGGCACCCCTAGCTTTATAAATAAAGACAAAATATTTGCATTATCCTACCCTAATATAAATAGGCCTGGATAAATGAGTGCAGTTCTAGAAAAAGTTTCCCACGTTCTTAGAAAATAATGTATCCAAAGGCCTCAGAAGTTCACCTTTATAGACAAGGACCTGTTTATTCCACTAGTTGTACCCTAAATGTCTTGATTCTGTAACAGAAAACTTTGTTGCTCAGCATGAGTATGTGATGTTTGATTTTTAGTTCCTTTTTCTTATAAACTCATTAAAAACAATAATTTACTTTCTTGATATTTAGATTCTTTTTCTTTACTTAAGTGAATTAGCCTGAATGGATCCCTGAGCTGCCAAAGACTGGCCACTGTGGTGTTTCATTCAACTACTACTCTTATATTGACACTGAATTATTGCAAATCTCATTGCCAACTAGGTATAAACTCACTTAATGGGAACACAAACACAGGACCAAATCTGTCCTTTAATTTTTTTTAATAGGACTTGCTAAGCACTATTCCAGGTGCTAGAAGAATACTACAACATGATGTAAGACCCAGTCCCCAATCTAAATAGCTTAAACAGGGGTACCTCGTGGCTCAGTTGGTTAAGCATCTGAATTAAGCTCAGATCATGATCTCACAGTTCGTGGGTTCAGGTCCCACATCAGGCTCTGTGCTGACAGCCCAGCTGGAGCCTGCTTCAGATCCTCTCTCTCTCTCTCTCTCTCAAAAATAAATAAACATTAAAAAAATTTTAATAAATAAAATAGTTTAAACATATAAAATTTTACACTAATAATCAGGGAGCTAAGGAATTCTCTTTTATTTATCACCTTTTCAATGTCCTATTATGCTACATTCCTCTAATTTATACTGATGTATCTTGTTAAACTTCTGGATTCGTGAGTGGAATGATTATGTGATAATACCTGAACTTCTTTGTATTTCTGGTTCCTTAAAATTGCCTTGTTAAAACTTGCTATGATGCAGTATCTGTAAATTATCTCCAGTCCCTCAAAGGCATTATCCTCCTCCTATATTAAATGAACTTTGTCTTGAAACACTTAGGAGTACCTCTTTTATTAACTTTACTGAAAAAACAGAACACTATGGCTTAGAACTCAAACTTCGATTGTTATTCTCTGAACTTCATCCTCACCTTTTTGTTTTGTGTAATCAATAAAACACAAGTGAAATACCATTAAAATCTTACTGCATTGAATAATAATTTTAAATATTCTATTTTTCAGATGTAAATTTTAAATTTTATAGACTAATAGTAATGAATATCTGCCCAGCACTTTATATTTCAGAAGATCTCACTTAGTCTTCATATAATCCCAAATGCTCTCATTGTCAGTTTGCACATTATAAAACTACAGCTTAGCAGTAAGGTGGCTTCTCCAAGAGAACATGTGGAAATTATGATCTAGGGTAGTACTTTACATACTGTGTCCAGTGGATCTTGGTTTGCCATAAAATAGAAAACAATGAATATCATATATTGTTCTTTAAGTTCAAAAAGCTCATTACCATATTTAAAGCTCAGATAAGCTCTGTATTTTAAAAAATTATCTGTTTAGGGACACCTGGGTGGCTCAGTCAGTTAAGGATCCAGCTTTTGGTTTCGGCTTGGGTCATAATCTCAGTATCATGAGTTTAAGCCCTGCATCTGGCTCTGCACTGGCAGCATGGAGCTTGCTTGGGATTCTCTCTCTCACTCTCTCTCTGTCCCTTCCCCATCATGCTGTGTCTGTCTCTCTCAAATATATAAATACACTTTAAAAACAAAAAAAAATAATAATCTGTTAACCTTTTAACCCAAGCATTTCCCAAACTTATTTAACCACAGAATGTTTTATTTTTAAAAAATAGAATTTATTGTTCTACCAAATACCCTTTAAAAACAGATGGAGCTAATAAAATGTCCTTAAAATATCAAAGGTGATAGAAAATTGGGTGACTGTATAAAACTTCTTAACTCCCACATATTTGGGCTGTTATACCCCTTGTAACTGTAATGTCTACATATTCTCTCTAAATGCTCTCTTGTCAAAATATCTTCAGTGATTGTGTCTGTGATGTATCTGTGCCCAGGGAATAAGGCTGAAACTATGGTTCCATTAATGCTTCACCAAGAAACATTACAAGTATGGTTTGTTTCTAAATGTGAAAGCCAAGAAGCTAAAATAGTTATAACTATATAAGTATTGTCTCATCCTGAACAGTAGTCTGGCAGAGTCCTCCTCAGGACTGCATTCCAGAGCACCAGGCATTCTTTCAGCCTAGAAGAAGAACCTCTCTGGTGTTCCTAGGAGGCCTCTCAAATAGAAAGCCTCTGCTTCAAACAGGACCAACGGACACATCTCCTCACTTCCTCTCAGCCCTCAGGCCCCCGTCTTTCCTTGCCCTTTGCTTAACTTCCTAAATTAGCCGCATTAGTGTAGCTGTCCGAAAAGACAGCAAACTCAAACTAGCTAAAGTCCTTGGATAACCTCAGGATGTGCCACTTCCTAATTCAATAATATGAAAACAAAGTAACAGAGGCTCGCCAAATGGCACATCCTTCCAAGAGAAGCTATTTAAGGAAAGGAAGGTGAAAGGTGGCAGGGTAGTCTGGAAGCTGGCCCAGAATGCTTGTGTTTAAGAACAGGAATATCTTAAAAGGAATTACCATGACCACCGATCAGACAAGCACTCTGGCTTGGCCTTCACCCACTTCATCTCAACTTGAAACTTTTTTCTTTCATGAGTAGAACTTTATCACAGTAGAAATAAGACCTTTGAATCTGCAAGAAACAGCTCATCAGGACTGTCTCTGCCATCAGCAAGAGACATAACCTTGCTTTTGGTCTGCAGTCCAAGCATCTCTGCTTGATTGGGCTTGCCTTTGCCCAGCTGCACCCTTTTCCTGACAGACCCATTCTGCCCTTGCCCAAAGTTTCCTGGCTTTTAGAAACTATTCATTCTTTGACACCTGGCTCAGTCTCCTGTCAGAATTAGTCTTCCCTCCTCTGCCTCCCTCACCTATCTCCACCAGCCCTATTCTTTTCTAGAAAGGAAAATAAAGGGCTGGGCCAGTTGGGTGGTAGCCCTTTAGAATCAATAAAAAAGGGCTTTCACTGGAATAAAATGATATGATGGTAACATACAAATTGATCTTGTTCATCAAAGCTGACAGTATACTTGAAAAGAAAAGAAAAAATCCTGGCTGGTAATAACCTTGCCTCTGCTAAATAGATGTTAAACATTTTTTTTTAATATTGGTTTTAATAACATCAAATTATTAGATATCCCAGAATCTCCAACTGGTACAGTCTAGGCCTGTTTATCTGTTAGAGTCCAAACACAATATAATTAGTTGCATGTCAGCCTGTGTCATTTTACACATGCATTCCCCAGAAGTTAACACAATACCTTGCATTTGGTAGGTTTTCAATAGAAGTATTTTAGATGAATTAACTGAGAGTCTTTCTTACTTCCAACTGTAGGCTATAATCTAACAGAAATTGGAAAAGAGGGTTGGCAATTCCCTCAATTACAAAAAGTTATTTAATTAATTTCTCCAGTAAGTTTTGAAAAAACTAAAAATCAAATTGAGAGAGAGAAACCAGTTCTCTCTGTAAGGATAATCTGTGCTTGCCTAAGAGACAACTACTTTGTGGAAGATAGTAGAGAGATGTGATTTAACAGAGTTGATAAAATGTACAGCTTTCCTATTCCTTCCAAGTTGAATATAGAATAAATGGTCTCTTTATTTGTTTTATAATTTTCTAAACCAGTATACACACACCCAACACCAAATGCAAATAATGCATTTATCCACTCTTGAGATTTTGCACCAGACTTTTTACCTCCATTAATGCCTCCATTAATGCAGAGAAAGTGAATGCAAATAGCTAACATAGTAATTTGGCCTAGAAGTGAATTTACCCATTTGGTTCTTTCCCTTTCTTACTTTGCTGCCACCTCGTCATACTGTTAACATACATGCATGTACATGCTCGTGCACACGCATACACATACACACACACACTCCAAACTAGACCATGATATGAAATAAATTTATCTCCACTATACAGAAAATTCATTTCCATTGCTTAGGTTCTTATGCTATGTTCTTTGGACTTAGCCAGATCCAAATTCTATTCCAACTCTACACTTTAGTAACCATATGCATGACTTCTGACAAGTCACATAACCTCTTTGAGACTCAGTTTTTCTTTCAGAAAATGAAGTTGATGATGTTCATCTTTCAGGCTTTCTGGGAAGGTTTAAGTTGGATAATATATATATTTGTATCATATATGTGTAGTATATAAGATATAAATATATAAATGCATAATATATAAAAATATATACAAATATAAATATATAAATATCAAGAAAAGTTGCAAACACAGAGAGTAAACACTCAATACAAGTGCCTCATTCTTACTGACTAAACTGTCTTCTGAAAGCTGTCAGGATGGGTAGAGACACATCTAGGACCCCACTAGGGAATCAAGCTGTGTAGCAGTGAGAGGGGTGGGGGCAGGCTGGGTTTCTTTGGAGCACCTTTTAGGCCATTAATACTGGCAGGGAAGGAGAGAGGGTCTGCACACAGCCACAATATATTTATATTCCTCAACATGATCACAGGGACTGTTGGAATGATTGCCAGTGCCTTGAATGGCTGGAGAAGGAAGTGCCCCCCTCTGCCACGGACACTTTCCAAAATTGCAAAGAAGCAAATTACTTAATCTCTGAAAATGTCTCTAATAAATAGCAAAGGTGCTATAAAGTGAACTGTAATTGTTAATAAATAAATAAATAAATAAATAAATAAAGTCAGTCTTCTGAAAAGCTGGACCATACATACCCCAGTGAATTTCTAAGATAACTGTTGTAATTTGAAATTGTTTGTGTGAGCTCAACCCTACCCTACAGAATGCCCAAAGTCTCTGATAGCCTCTGTGGGGCCTTTGTAAGAATCAGGATCTCCTAAGCCCCTTAACCAACCTTCGGCCTTCAGAAACCCCAGCCTCATCCCCACCACATGTAGCCCTGTAGGCCAGCAACTGTGGAGAGGAACAGGGTCTGGATTTTATCTCCCAGTTCACTCCTTGCCCAGGCCCTTTTGCAGTGCACAAGCTACACAGTCATATGAGGGAAGCCTGAGTGTTTCTTTCCTTCAAATCAGAGCCTTTCCAAACCTTTGTCTTCACCTTATCCCCAATGAACAGTGAGGGTGGTTCTTCAAATCCTACTTTCAGTAGAGAATTGCTTAGGCATCACTGTCATCATTACATGAACTAAGAAAATATCTCCTCAGTTTTGGTACACAAAAATGGGAAAGAAGTAGACTTTACAGTAGCATTTTTAAAACTGGAAGTTTTGACTACTACCATAGAAATTATGCTCTCAGATTTGGCAATTTCCCAGGAAAGCTGAAGCAAAGGCTCCTTAGAGTTCAAGAACTCAAAATTGGGTTTGAGGCCCAGGATGGATGGGGAGTGCTGAGACCAAGTGGCCCACAATAAGTCAGAACTCAGAGTGTATATAGCATCAACTACAAACAAGAAAGACTTGCATTCTGCTCAGTTCCGTCTCTGCACATACTATGAGGTAATGCCAGGCCGCACACTTAGCTTCTCTGGGCTGCAATTTCCTCATTTACAAAAAAGGAGTTAATACTTACCCTATTTCTTAACAACCCTCCCCCAAATTTTTGAGCTTCAAGTAGGTAGGATGCTATATGCGAACTTTAAATTAAAAAGGCAATATGAATAATTTTTCATCAATCTTTATCTCCACAAATTCATCAGAATCACAGTAATAAACCAGCTGTTGAACCAATGTCAAAGAAACAAGGAAACAAATAAAACAGTATGATTATTGTTAAGATATTTAAGTGTCAATACCCAACTCACGCATCACCGTTTCTGCAGACCCGTTCCTGACTCTCTGCCCCATCCCATTCTTTCCTGGGACAAAAGATACTTGTTCTTGTTGTTGCTGCTACACCTTGTAGCTACTTTCTTATTGCACATACCCCCAAGGAATTATGGTTGTTTGTTTGCCTGTCTGTCACCACTGCTAGACTGTGAGCTCATTGCAGGCTGGAGCCATATCTGTGACCTGGCTCAGTGGCTCCCACATAACTCGTGCTTTAAGTGTCTCAGAAGATGAGAGGAATAGGAAGCCTCCTGACCTGTGCTCTTTTCTCAGCTCTGCACCTCACCGATGCCATGAGCTTTCACAGATCCCTTTTCTTCTGTGAAATAATGACAACAGACTCACTCAAGTTTGCCACAGCTACACTGCAGGCCCAGTCGAGCCCCCGGACATGGCTTTTGGCCTGATAGTGTTCCATAGTGTTAAAAAGAAAACTAAACTAATTACGAACATTTAGATATCAGAAAATATCACATAAAATTATAACTTTCAGCTTTTCTTTAAAAACTGAGAAGCTCTCACAGCACTGGGCTGCCACTCTTTCTAGCCACAACTATGGAGCTGACTGGTGGCCTGATCCCTAAGACAGGCTAGACGCTGACTTAGATAGATTCACCTCAGTCCCTATTCCCTCTTGGCTGAGTCACTCATTTATTTTATGTGACTCGGTCCTCACATGCATTCAGTTCAAGTGTTCTAAATGCATTCTAGCTCTAACAACATCATTCTCAATCTATAGGAAACCTCTCCCAAATAGATACAAACACACACACACACATGCACAGGCACACATTTCTTACCATGGGAACAGGAAGCTCTGAAAGTCCTTTGCTGCTACCACACTACTCACTATCCTCATTTCAGGCTGAAATCCTTAGTAATTAATGAATGAAAAGAAGGGATATCAAATACAGGAAAAAATAGGAAGGAGGAGAAAGAGAGTGAAGCTTTAGCTACAAATAGTACTACCAGACGTATCATGATGTCATGTGAGGAAAATTAGATAGTTTTACAGTGCCAGATTTTACATCCAGCAAAGCAATCGTTTTGTCTATGATTGTGAAAACATACATAATAGCTGATGTGAAAAACTGGAGGTTAATCGTCAGAAATTATTGTGGCTTTGGGTGTCACTCCCACTGGGGTTCTCTCTCTCCTGCTCCCCATGGCCTTCTTGCAAGGAGCTGCAACTAGCAATTTGAAATTTACACACCTTCACAGATGGGTTGCCCCATCTGTAGCATATCCATAACCTCCCAAGGCTAAACTGCCATTACTTACAGTATAATCAGTGGCACAGCGGGCACAGAGAGGAAGAAAGAGCTAGGTACATATTACTAAGAAGCCTGATGAGTCCAACATACTGATTGTCTCTAACAAGTACTGCCCCAGGAAATTTAAAACAGCACATTTCAATGTGAATGGCACACATCTGCTACACCCACCGTGGTGTTTGATTGGACAGATCAACAACAGCCCAGCCTGTGTTTTGTCTCCAGCTTCCTCCATACTCTGGCTAGATCAGTTACAGCACAGAGCCCAGCATAAGCTCTGTCTTCCAAAACTTCCGCTAGTTATTTACACAACTACCTACATCCCCAAATATCCAGGGCTTCCCCCTTCCCCAAACTTCAAGTTGGTAACTGTAAGAAAAAAAATTGTTAAACATGCTGCATATTAGTATTCTTATCCGACACTATGGTGTTTTGAAACCAATCCATCAGCTAATGAAGAGCAGAAAAGTCTTATTTTATAATTTTGTTTTATTAGAATCTGTGCTTTGGGGGTGGGAGATTTTCTTAAGAAACTTGATAACAAGCACAGTCAAATTGCCAACGGTTCCGCTAGCTCCCAAAATATTCAAAGCGTAGTTTTCAGTCAGTGTCTCCATCTCATGAACGCTGTTCTTAAAGGGGATAGGTCTGTAAAAATCTTAACATCTCTGGATTTCCTCAACTGCAAAACAAAACACATGAAAAAACCTCTAAAGCAATGTTTCTCAAATTTTAACATGCAAATGAATCACCTGAACATCCTGTTAAAATGCAGATTTTAAATCAGTAAGTTTAGAATAGGCCTGACATTCTGCAGTCCTAACAAGCTTCCAGTAGATACTAATAATTGTTGGTCCAGGAACCATACTCTAAAAGCAGGATGCTGAAGTACTGGTTCTCAAACTTGCTTACAAATTGGATCACCTGGGAAGAAAAACTAACAATGACCCCGGTGCCACCCCCCAGGACCTGGTTTAATAGCTATTTAATGGTTGTATTTGAGGATGAGGAGTTTCTTAAGTTCCCCCAATGATTATAATGTATAGCAAAGTTTGAGAACCTCTGCTCTCTTCCTTAAAAGTCTAAGATGATGACCTTTATTTTTCAATCACATTACATTTATACAGTGAAATTTCTCATACGTATTATCTCATGACAACCCAGAGAGATAAGCAGGGCAAACTCTAGTAAGTCTGATTTACAAACAAGATAACCAAGCACCCAAGAATCAGGTGACTTGACTAAAAGCATACAGCTGATAGCGGACCTTCTGCTCCTGGAACACAGTTTTCCTGATACCCAACCTGTGTTTTCTCCAGATGGTTCATATTGGCTTGTACATACCAATAATGACAAGCAAAGAAAGAAAAATATGGCAGCTTTTCTGCCCCAAATTCCACTAAGAATGATATGAATGGCAAATCTGCACATTTGCAAAACCTACACAGAAACAAAACAGCTTAAGAGTTCTGATATTGGAACTAAGGCAAATGTAGAAATTAAGAGGTGGAAAGAAAGAAAATGATATATTTAAACCTTACTATGGATCAGCCATTTGTATGAATTTTCATGAAAGGTAAGTTTTATTATTCCCATTTAAAAAAGAGAAAAGTGACCCATGGAGTCTTTTACACCAAGTTCCACACTTCAAAATCAGAGCTGAGTTTAAGCCTAAATCTGTGATTTCAACTCTCCATGTCCTTTCAGTTATCTCTTACTGATTCCTGTACACAAATTAGACATTCTCAGGTTAACTGCCCTTCTTCCTCAAATCTTCATCTTGCCTATGTAGAAGGAATAAGATGCTATTTGTTCTGTCCCTCTGAAGGAAAATGAAAACACTATTTATGGGTAGATAAGCTGGCCAAAATAAAAACAAAAACAACAAAAGTCCATTGATCTTTTCCCCTCTTGGTTTTGCAAAGGTGAAGCCCAAATTCTTTTCAACAAAGTTGCAAAGTAATAGCCTGAGGTTAGATCCAGACTGCAAACATGTCTAATTAAAATATACAGTACTGATCTTCATACTACTTTTAAAATTTTAGAATTTAACAAAGCAAATGGCAGCAGCATTTCAGTACATTAACACTTGGAAATATGGATTCCTGGTGTGTCTCAAAAATGCTGTAAGGGTTGGGAACACCAGCACCATGCTCTCTTATAGTACAATCAGCACAGCTGAATTATGTGCTCTCCATTTTCCATGGCTCCATCTTTCCCTACTTACTATGTGTGTCAGATGACAACCATCATCACACTGAAGATGACACTTCTTATACCTTTTTCTATTAAAGGTTGAATAATAAAAGATACACCAAGAGGCCTACCCAGTTATTTCAAGAAAAATTGAAAGACAGCATACTTTTTCTTATATCTAGCCCACATCGTCCATTTATAATTAACAGGTTCCAAAGATATCTGAGTTTGTAAATCCTGCTCTTCAGGAATAGGTGGGTTGAGAAAACTAGATGCTAAACTTTTCTATCTAATAATGTAAAAGGCCTTCTTAAATGGAGGCAGTGTTGCATTGAGAATGAGGTTCTGGATTTACTGGGGCATGAACTAGAGCCTAGAGGTAAATAGAAAAAAATATTTTTAATGTTTTTATTTATTTATTTTGAGAGAGAGAGAAAGAACATGAGTAGGAAAAGGGCAGAGAGAGAGAAGAGAAAGAATCCCAAGCAGGTTATGCACTGTCAGCATGGAGCCTGACACTGGGCTCAATCTCATGAGCCATAAAATCATGACCTGAGCCTAAATCAAGAATCAGATGCTCAACCAACTGAACTGCCACAAGGCCCCTAAATAGAAAATTTTTATTGTTCTTTTTTCGTCATACCTCAAGAAATGTTGGGTGTCACAGTGCTGAATAGGAGAATCCTAGCCAGAGGACTCACTCCCGTTAAGATAAAAATGGCCACTGGGTTGGCAAAGAAGAAGGAAAACCAGGCACAAGCACCCTGTAGAGGAATATGGCCTATAACTCTAGGAGTTATAATATGCACAGTCTGGTTTAAAATTTTTTCTGTGTTGTAATTTTCTAAGTAATCTGTGGTCCTTCGGTAGAGTTTATAAAACATTGGAGTCTAATTACATTTGTGCTACAGAGAATCAGATGCAGGGTGTGTGTTCACATATGGAACAGAAGCAGAAGGGAATATGGCAGCCGCCTGGAGAAGCTTGCCACAAGACCCCCAATGGGACTTGAGAACACCAGAACAAAGTCTGAGGCAGCCGGCATCCCCCAAAACAGGATTTGGAGAACAGGTATGTGTTCCTCGGGAATGCACAGATTCATAGGGGATGAAAACCTAAATACAAGCCTTCCTGTCATTATATTGGGTGTGACTGTGAGAAGCTATATTAGGGAAATGTGGCCCTAATAGGGAAATTGGGGAAACTGGTTTACTAATGAAGATAGTGTACAGAAAAATCTGTTGTATTCCATAATTCTTATTTCTATGGAATGCCTCCAACCCTGTTGATGTAGAAAACAGTTCATAATAAATAAAAAGGAATAAAAATAATGAGTAATATTAGATATGTGACATGTAGCTATGCCTTCTTAACAGGTTTTAAGATTTTTTTCCAGACACATAATCAAAATACCCAAAAACTGAAAAGGAAATCAATGTTTATGGAATAAAAGTGTGCCTAGAGTTCCAAGTAAACATTTGAACCTATATAGATTGTATGATTCATTTATCTTTGGCCCCTATATATCCAGCATCCGGATGCTTCACACATAATAGGAACTCTTCATTATAAATGAAAAAGATTTTAAAGAGTCTGAGGAAGAGATCTGAAAGCTAGGTTAGCTGTTCACAAAACAACAGTCAGGAGAATTTTCACATGTCATAGTATTTCTGAGATGTCTCCAACAAGTCACAATTACCATTAAATGAGATGTAGGTGCTGGGGGATAAGCCAAGTTCTTCATCAGCTGAGAATTTAGCACTCATGCTAGGTCTTCTTTGTCTCACACAATCCTCATTAACCCTAAGATGTGAATATTATTCCATTTATAAATTGTTACATGATAAAGACCATTATGCCCATCTGTGTTCAAAATATAAGTGTTGTACTTACAACACCAAGAGCAAACCATAGAGAAAAGATACAGAAGGTAGAAAACAGCTATTCATGACCCATTTCTAAAGAAATCAAACGATCTCTTCCTCCTACTTGTTTGCTCTTTTGGAAGACTCATACTGGCCAAAGCAATAATTACTGATAAATGAGCTTCAAAGTCATCCTTTGGCACAACAGATCAAGAATAACATCTGTGTAAATGGAATATCACAACATAAACACTCAAAGCCACAGAGAAGAAAATAATGCTGTTTGGTTTGGTTTCATTTAGGGGAGCTTATTATATATATTTTTTGAACAACCGTTCTCTCTATAAAACTCAGCTAGCAAATCTGCCTTGCCTATTATCATTGTGAGGATAATGTAGCAAACAGATGGAGGGTTTCATACAATTTGTTGAACTAAATTTAACAGGTTTGGCTGTGAGTGTTAACTTATTTTTATATTCTATTTGTGCTATGTTTGTAATAGATGCACACACATGAATAAAAACAGAAAATCTGTACACACAGTACAGCTGGTTTGATAATGTTTTCATTTTAGCATCACATACTTCTAATTAGGAGGCTTTATATTTGGCCACCAAGAAATTCTGGCTGCAGGGCTGCCTGTATGGCATTCGCATGACAAGAAAATCTTCATCAATGCGGTAGGAACATTTGAATCTTTTCTCCACCTATGGTACCATGTGTGAAAGGGATGAGGACCAGATTCATTAAATTAATAATGACCTACTAAATAAAAGAACAATTGAGCAGTACACCACAAAATTTAATAGGTGGAGTTCATTTGGCTCAGAGGCCCAAGTAGGAATGTGTCTCTGACAGATGAAACATGGACGCACTATGTCAAAAAATATGAGCCAAGAAAATTGAGTGCCGTTAAATGTTAAAGGATAGCAGGAATCTTCAAACTTCAACTCAACTTTATAATTTGAACTCTACTGTTAAGGAGGCTTTCATTTTATCAACACAAGGAACCAATTGGAACATAATTGAGAAACCATTTAGACAATATCCTTCTAAAATTGGTTATTAACTCCAGTTGCCCTGTGATCATATTTCTTAATTCATCGAAATAGCAAGATGGAAGATATAAAAGTAATATATGTGATGGTAACTAGAAATGAAGAGTGCTGGTCATCAGGAGCCTCTCTTCTATACTGAAAAGCAAACTGTGGATCCATACACAAAGACGTACATTCACGTACACACCAAAAAAGATTCGAGTAAGGAAAAAATGGCAAGGCGCAGCTCCACAATCAGAATCTCACATTCTCCAGGAATATAAAAATATAATGTGTAGATGTCTGGCTAAAGAAAAGACCTTTTAAATTTCTTTAAATCAAATGGTCCTTTATTTAAGCAGGCTTTGCCCTCTAGTAAATTGCAGTGTATTTGGATTTGAACCTCTGATGTTTGAAGGAATATCTACAATTAGGAAACAGAGACTGAGCCCTGCTTGCCCTCAATTAAAGTCCCCACTCTCCTTGTCAAAGCTCCCCAGGGCCTCCTCGTCTTATGTTTGACAGAGCAAAGAAAGGTGAAAAAGTCACTGATTTTAATTGTACTAGCCTTTTCCCAGGCACAAGCCTCAGCAAGACTTTTATTTAAAAGAGATATGACACCATCTCATTCACCTGGCATGTTCTCTTAAGCGATTTCTGCTTGTATAAAAATAGCATCTAAACAAAGTTAAATTAGTGGAATGAATCAGATATGAACCACCTCAAGCCTATTCTCCCTAAAGTTCATTGGAAGTTAAATTTTTTTAAGTTTCTGAAGCAAACCAGTATCTGTTACAAAGTAAAGAAAGTGATTTAAAAAATAACCATAGATGTGGTGATGATACACGGACAGGAGATAGACAGAAAACAAAATATAGCCTGAAAATAAAACAAAATAGAAACTTAATAAATTCATCATTATAGCCATAGCAAAATAAATAAGTAAATTAAGAAAACCTAGTACATTCCATCAAGCTTATCTCTGTCACTGTACAGTAAGAATATACCTTTCCATCAATCAAGTCAGTATCCTCACTTTATTAAGTACAAAACTCCCAGAACATTATTTTTAAACTATTTAAGTTGGCAATCTTAGTTTCATTTTAGTTATAATATATAACACTTTGGTTGAATTAGTGTTTCTCTGTTTGGAGACCAAGAATTTTTACTGAAATCATCAAGTTGAATCAGTATGTTAACTTTCAATGATGTTTTTGTTTAGATTTTCTCTATGTAATATTACAAGTAATTTATATTTTTAAAATTTTCTTCTAAGAAAAATGCCTTCCTAACAACCATTGTTCTTCAAATCAATGTTAGTACCAAAAATAAAAAACCTTCACTGACCATATCCTTCATTCTTCTCCTTAGTTCTGACAAAGAATCCTTAGAAGGAATTTTCTTTCTTTTTTCATTCTCAGAATTTCTTTAATTGCTCAAATTTCTAAAATACTCTTTATTGCCTTTAAGTCTCTGATCCTGTCTTCAGATGTTAAAGAAAGACTTTAGGTGCTTTTTTTTCCTAATTTGTGCCTTGTTCTGTATTGGGCACATTGGGAAAATAAAAAAAGATAGAATCCATCATTCCTGTCCTGTATTTTATTTTGTTTTGTTTTGTTTTGTTTTATTTTTATTGAAGTATAATTGGCATACAATATCCTATTAGTTTCAGATGTACATCACAGTGATTTAATATTTTTATACATTATGAAGTGATCCGCACAATAAGTCTAGTTACCATCTGTCACCATACAAAGTTATTACAATATTATTGACTACAGTCCCTATGCTGTACATCGCTTCTCCATGACTTATTTATTTTATAACTGGAAATCTGCCTCTTTATCCCTTTCCTATTTTGCCCACACCCCAATCCTTATGTCTTGAAACCTTACTATTAGAGACCCAAAATATCTGGAAGCCTTTGAAAATTTTACTTCTAGCTGAAGACACAAGACATCTGTGGAAATGATAGCAAAAGGTTTGCCATCAACTTCATGTGTAGCATAGATTGAGCATATTACAGGAATTTCTAGAAGAAAAACACAACTTCTCATTCACTCTTTTGAAACCCATATTTCCAAGTACCATCTAGAAAAAGCACAGGTCAAATTCAGCATGTTCCAAAAAATAATAATTTCTACTACTTCCTATTGTTGCTTCAGTTTTCTATAAAGTAATTATTCTAACTGTAATTCACTAGTTCAGTTTTCTTCAAGTAGCCCTTAAGACTGTCACTCTTATTCTCCATATCCAATCTATGGTTGATTCTAGCTTCTAAATACCTCTCAATTTCTGCCCCTACTACCTCTCTCCTATTCCCACAATGACTGCTTCAGTGGAGGAAACCATTTTATCTCATTTGGACAATTACTTTCATTCCCTAATGCATCCCACTTCCTGCCCATCCACTACCAGAAGAATCTTTCTAAAATATACATCTCAACAAAAAAACAGCCCACTGATGTTTCCTTCTGGATTAAAGGTTAAATGTAAATCCCCCCTTTTTTATTCATTTCAGCCCCTAGAATCTGTCTCAGCGTGACCATAGCCTTCCTTTACAGCCTTGCCCCAGCCTCCATTCACTTGCACCCTAACTCCAGGCTCATGGAAATTCTCAACATTCCCTGAACACTTCATGCTTTTTCACATCTCCAAGCCTCTACTCATTCCATTAGTTCTGTCAATAATGCTTTTTCCTCATTTGCCTTAAATCTCTGCCAGATCCAGTTCCTGTGAGAAACCCTTCACAAATCATGGAGAATCAGTAGCCCCCCTTGCCTGTTTTTCAAAACCTTGTGTTTTCATGTCTCATGTCTCATGTTCTCATTTTCATACATATTCATACATATAAATAATTTACTTATTTTTAAAGGTTATTTATTTATTTGGGGAGAGACAGGAGAGAGAATCCCAAGCAGACTCTGTACTGTCAGCACGGAGCCCATTGCAGGGCTCAATCTCACAAACTGTGACATCATGACCTGAGCCAAGATCAAGAGTCAGACACTTAACTGACTGAGCCACCCAGGTGGTCCTAAATAATTTACATATATACCTGTTTCTTGAACTCCTTAAATTCATAAATTGTAGACATTCATCTTCAAGTCATCATTATCTATCACTGTGTTTGGCATAGTAGCTAGCCAACAAATGTTGAATAAATAAATACATTAGAGATGGCACTCATAGACCAAGTGGGACTTCAAGCTTTGCCTGAAGAAATCAAATACATGGCCTGTTGAAGACTCCACAAATACTTAGGCCTCATCAGAGTGAGTCTTTTTATAAGAAATAGTTCATCCAAAGTCTTTTCTATGTGCCAGCTTAAAACATCAGTGCTTTGCTGGGTGGATTATAAATAATTTTCTTCCTCTGAATAACAGCCAGTCATCAGATCTATTAGATAAGAAGAGAACTGAATTCTTCACAGATCATTAGATCTGTTAGCAAGTAGAAATTATCCTTCAAATACTCCATCTATAACTTATCAACTACAGAAATGAACCACTGGATTTATGTAACTTTCATCAAAGAGTAAACTAATACAACACTCAGAAGAGCCAAAGGAGCTTGGAAAGACAAAAAGGAAGACAGGTGACTATGTGACATATTTCTCTTTGTCCTGTGAATTCAAAGAATTTACTTTTACTCATTAATTTACTTTTGACTAATTGAACACCATCTCTATTTCACCTAAGCTCTTTCAAGACACACAACTTGGGGTGGGAGTGGGTGTTGGAGAGAAAATATTTCATAATTAGACAATGCCATGAATATTTTGGGGCCAGCTGTGGACATTTGTTGTAATGACATATAAATACAGATATTAATCTTATACAGGGTAACAAAGGTTTGATTTTTATGTTTGTACCCTAGAAAGTTTTGCTCTTGGCCATTTAGTTTCCACCTCTAAAGTATGTTTGGAACTTGGGCAGAGATTGTATCTTTCCTATCTCAAATCTCTAATTTTACCTAGATCAAGGAAACTTCTGAGGTCCCAGAGACTATAGGAAAATCTGTCAAGTCAAAACTACTTTCATGTTAATAAGAAGATGCCTATATACTTGTGTTTTCCATAGTAACATTGCAGCAGACTGAATGTAGTAGCAGATACAAAAATCCAGATGTCTTTGTGCCAGACATTACAGATTTGCAAAAATAACTCCACTTTCTCTAAATATTCTTGTTTTGGAAATAGGTATTTTGCATACAAATATGTTATTTATGGGGTGCCTAGGTGGCTCAGTTGGTTAAGCGTACAACTCGATTTTGGCTCAGGTCATGATTGCACTATTCACGGGTTTGAGCCCCATGTCGGTCTCTGTGCTGATGGTGCAGAGCCTGCATGGGATTCTCTTTCCCTCTCTCTCTCTGCTCCTCATGCGCGCACTCTTGCTCTCTAAATAAATAAATAAATAAACTTAAAAATAAAATTTTAAAAATAGGCTATTTATGATAGTTTATAATAGATTTGTTTTTTAAATGAATTAATGAGTAAATTTTCTTAAAATTATCAGCTTTTATTTTTAATTTGAGAGAGAGAGAGAGAGGAGGGAGCATGAGCAAGCAAGGGAGAGAGGCGGATGGAGAGAGAATTTTTTTAAGCTAAAGGAGTTTATTTTTTTAATGTTTATTTATTTACCTTGAGAGAGAGAGAGAGAGCGCGTGCATGGGAGAAGGCCAAAGAGAATCTTAAGCAGGCTCTGTACTATCAGCAAAGAGCCTGATGAGGGGTTTGAACTCATAAATCATGAGATCATGACCTGAGCCAAATTCAAGAGTAAGATACTTAACCGATTGAGCCACGCATGTGCCTAGAAAGAGAAAATCTTAAGCAGACTCAAGTCTCAAGTAGACTTAAGCAATGCAGAGCCTGAAGTGGAGCTTGAACCCATGTCCCTGGGATCATGACCTGAACCAAAATCAAGAGTTCAATGCTCAACTGACTGAGCCACCCAGATGGCTCTAAAATTATCAGCTTTAGTTTCTAATATGGTATTGATAGCTATAACCCACATAAACACAAGCTCTCTGGCGATCCTTAGTAAATTTTAAGAGTGTTAAAGCATCTTCAGATTCAAAAAATTGAGAACTGCTGATTTAGATAAAACTTTGAGCTAATCAGTGGTAAAATGCAATTCTGGTATCCAAGCCAAACTGTTCAAATTACTTCTGAAATACCTGCAACAGTGTTTCTTAAAAGACCTGGTCTCAGGATTTACCTCTTCCACTAACTTGGCTAACTTCTATGATATCAATCAGTTGTTTGTGCTTCAATTCTTTTAATCTGTAAAATGAACTAATACTTATGGAATGTTACTAAGTAACCAGCATTATTCTAAATGCTTCATAGGTATTGATAAATTAATCCTCACAGCAACCCTATAAACAATGTACTACTTACTATCCCCATTGTACACAGAATAAAATGGAAGCAGAAAAAGATAAAATAATTTATCCAAGGATAAATTTATACGAGGATAAATCCAAGTAATTTATCCATACACTTAAAAAACATTAGAACTAGGATTGCACCCCCTACAATATGGGTTATTAGACCTCTTTAAGCACTATATAACATGACAGTTTCCCAAATATTACAAGTCATATACACTGAATGTTGATCTCCAGGCTTTCACCTTTGGTTTTGTAAAATCTGCTTCCCTAGTCTGTTTGTCGTTTAGTTTTGGCTTAAGTCCCTTCTTGTAAATTCTTTCTCTAATGCTGTTTTCCAAATATGGACCACTGGGTATATACAAATAAGATCATCATAGTACTTCAGACGTTTATGCTAAGTCTCCCAATTTGTAAAATTCCAAATAGACCAAATAAAACTTGTCTATGGGATAAATGTGACTCATAGGCTATCAGTGTGCAAATTCTAGTATAACAGAACCAACTCTTTCACTTTATGAAATATTACAGTATCACACTTTATGTGATTTTAAATAAAAATGGTGGAGAAATTATGTGATTATAAAAAGAAGTAACAATACTACAAATACCATTTCACACTTGAATAGACAGGAACTATCCAGAGAACTATTATATAAAATAATGACTTAAAAGGCGAATGTTAAGTGCCTGGAAAAGTATAAGGAGAAAGTGGCAGAAGAAAAAGCAGACTATGTCAATTCCCAACTCAAAAAAGTTACTCTAGTAGCTTCCAAGTATAGCTGGAATAAAATCCAAACTCCCAGTCACAGTCTTCAAGACCCTGCACAATCTTCCCCTAATCTCTGCACTCTGGCCATACAGGCTTCTTTTCTGTTTCTTCAACATATTACAATTGACCTCTGAACAATGTAGGGGTCAGGGTACTGACCCCTTGTGCAGTTGAAAATCCACATATAAGTTTTGACTCCCCCAAAATTTAACTATTAATAGCCTATTGCTGTTGAGGAGGCTTATGATAACATAAAGCATCAATTAACATGTATTTTGTATGCTATGTGTATTATAAGATGTATCCTTACAATAAAGTAAGATAGTGAAAAGAAAATGTTATTAAGAAAGTCATAAGGAGGGGTGCCTGGGTGGCTTAGTCGGTTAAGCGTCCGACTTTCGCTTAGGTCATGATCTCGCGGTTCGTGGGTTCGAGCCCCGCATCGGGCTCTGTGCTGACTGCCAGCTCAGAGCCTGGAGCCTGTTTCAGTCTGTGACTCCCTCTCTGACCCTCCCCTGCTCACGCTGTCTCTCTCTCTCTGTCTCCTAGAAATAAATAAACATTTAAAAAAAAAAAAAAAAGAAAGTCATAAGGAAGGGATGCATGGGTGGCTGAGTCAGTTAGGCATCTGACTTTTCATTTCAGTTCAGGTCACAATCTCATGGTTAGTGAGTTCAAGCCCTGCATTGGGTTCTGTGCTGACAGAATGAAGCCTACTTGGGATACTCTCTCTCTCTCAATCTCTCTCTCTCTCTCTCTCTCTCTTTCTCTCTGTCCCCGCCCCCTGCTTGCTTTCTATCCTCCCTTCTAAAATAAATAAAAAATAAACTTAAAAATAATCAGATCTTTTATATGAGGGGCCAAAATGGCAGAACAACATGGAAGGTTTTATTTGCATGTCTCATCCCTGAAATACGACCAGATCAACACTAAACTATCTTGCACACCTAGAAAATTGATCTAAGGATTAACACAACAATCAGCACAACCTGAACCACAGGTTTAATCTGTGCAACCAGAACTCAGCAGCTACGCAGAGTGAAGAGGTGAACTGGAGGAAAGAGAAGCTGTGGAGGACAGGGAGCTGTTTTTGCTTGCGGAGAGAGTACAGAGACAGGGGGAGAGTATTGGAAAGCACCTCCCTGCCCAAAGGCAGCTGAGGAGAAAAGAATACGCAAGGAACTGAACAAAAAAGGGAGAAAGGAGAGGGCTTAAATTCCATTAAGACTATAAACAGGGGGAGCGCAGAGTCTAAAACCCTGCAGCTAGATACCTGGCAGTGCTCTGGTGGGAAGGGTGGATCCCCAGAAGCAGAGAATGAGGTCTTCAGGGTCCTTGGGCCACATGTGGAGAGGCAGTTCCTCTGCTGGGAGGATATTTGGTAGAGGCTGTGCAGCTACCCCACAGGCAAAGGTCCCAGTGGACTCCAGAGAACAACCACATTCTCTGGTGCTGGAACAAGGACATTAAGGATGAAGCTTGGTGCCAGATGTGGATTGTGATTTACCATAGTCCTTGAAATGTTGCTGCTACAGGATTGCGTGAACTTTTTCTGGGTCCGCCTGGGACCCAACCACAATCTCTGGGCATCAGCAGCAACACGGTCTTGCGAATGTTCCAGGAGGCGGGCGGGGGCACTTGGCCATTGCTCGGTGAGACCCTTCCTTAGAGGATCTGAGCAAGTCAAAACCACAGGGCCCTCAGAAATGAGGGGTCAGGAAACACAGCCCCATCTAAGCTAAAACTCAGGAGAGAGGTGCCTCCTGTCAACCTGAAGTCTTGGTCATGGACAGTGTAAGAGCAGGGGAGTTGAAGAAGTTGTAGAAGCCAGAGGCAAAGGACAGGTGCACAACTGCTGATAGGTAAGAACAGAGTTCTGAAACTAGAGACTGGGTAGCTGGGTGACACCATTTTCATCCCTCCCGCGCATGCGCATACACACATACAAGCGCCAAAACAATCTACACCAGTAAGCTAAGGAGCACCATCTAGTGGAGAACAGAGCTTTTACACTAAGTCCCGCCAAACTGGGCCAACCTTGCTCTTAAGGAACACCACAAGTCTCTCTGCCTGCTTAGTTTACAGACAATAAAGTGCTTCATAGTTTGACTTCTAGGGGAAGACAATGTAATTTCAATTGTATTTCAGTCTGTCCGCTGGTCCATCTATTCAATTTTTTTCTTTTTCTATTCTTATTGCTGAATACACAAAGCGAAAAATTTTTTTTCTTTTTCATTTTTATTAAAAAACATTTTCTTTAATTTTCTCTACTATATTTTTTATCTTTTTGTAAATTTTCAAATTCTATTTTACTTACATCATTTCATTTTATTCTATTTCATTGTATTCATCTTTTCAAATTTTCAAACATTTCCCTTTTTTTATTCTTTTCTTTTTTTTTTCTTCCCTTACATTTCCGTTTTTTCTCTAATCTATCAAGTTCCTTTCAAAACCAGACCAAAACACACACCTAGGATCTAGGATCCTTTATTTGCTTTCTTTGTGTTGTTTTTAATTTCCTAATTTTACTTTTGTTTACCTTAATACCTTTTCTTCCTTCAAAATGACAAAAGGAAGGAATTCACTCCAAAAGTAAGAATAGGAAGGAATGACACCCAGGGAATTAATCAAAACAGATGCAATCAAGAAGTCTGAACCAGAATTTAGAATCACAATAAGAATACCAGCTGGGGTTGAAAATAGATTAGAATCCCTTTCTGTGGAGACAGAAGAAGTAAAAGCTAGTCAGGATGAAATATAAATGCTATAACTGAGCTGCAATCTCAAATGGATGCCACAGCCGCAAAGATGGATGAAACAGAGCAGCAAATCAGCAATATGGAGGACAAAATCATGGAGAACAATGAAAGAGAAAAAGAGGGAGACTAAGGAAAAGGGCACAATTTAAGAATTAGAGAAATCAGTGACTTATTAAAAAGGAACAACATCGGAATCATAGGGGTACCATAAGATGAAGAGAGAGAAAAAGGGGTAGAAGGGTTATGTGAGCAAATCATAGTAGAAAACTTTCCTATCCTGGGAGAAGACACAGACATCAAAATCTAGGAAGCACAGAGGACCTCCACAAGATTCAACAATACCAACCATCAACAAGGCATATCATAGTCAACTTCACAAAATACGCAGGCAAGGAAAGAATTATAAAAGCAGCAAGGGGAAAAAAAAGTCCTTAACCTACAAGGGAAGACAGATCAGGTTTGCAGCAGACCTATCCACAGAAACTTGGCAGGCCAGAAAGAGTAGCCAGATACATTCAATGTGCTAAATTGGAAAAATATGCAGCTAAGAATTCTATATCCAGCAATTTCCTCATTCAAAATAGAAGGAGAGAGAAAAAGTTTCCCAGACAAACAAAACCAAACCTGCCTTGCAAGAAATTTTAAGGGGGACTCTCTGAGGGGAGAAAAGATGAAAAACAAGACCAAAAGCAACAAACACTATAAAGGTCCAGAAAACACCACCAAAAACTCTAAGGCAACATAATGGCAATAAATTCAGATCTTTCAGTACTCTACATGTCAATGGACGACATGCTCCAATCAAAAGACATAGGGTAACAGATGGATAAGAAAACAAAATCTATCTATATGCTGTTTACAAGAGACCCAATTTAGCCCTAAAAACACCTTCATATTGAAAGTAAGGTGATGGAGAACCATCTTTCATGCTAAAGGTCGCCAAAAGAAACTTGGAGTAGCCATAATTGTATCAGACAATCTAGACTTTAAAATAAAGCTTGTTACAAGACATGAAGAAGGGCATTATATCATAAATAAGATGTCTACCCACCAAGAAGACATAACAATTGTAAACATTTATGCCCCAAATGTGGAAGAACCCAATTACATAAATCAATTAATCACAAACATAAAGAAACTCATTGATAATAATACAATAATAGTAGGGGACTTCAGCACCCCACTTACAGCAATGGACAGATCATCTAAACAGAAAATCAACAAGGAAACAATGGCTTGGAATGACACACTGGACCAGATGGACTTAACAGATATATTCAGAATATTTCACCCTAAAACAGTGGAATATACATTCTTCTCCAGTGCATATGAAACGTTCTCCAGAATAGATCACATACTGGGACACAAATCAGCCCTCAACAAGTACAAAAAGATTGAGATCATACCGTGCATATTTTCAGACCACAACACTATGAAACTCGAAATCAACCACACAAAAAAATTTGGAAAGATAACAAATATTTAGAGACTAAAGAACATTCTACTAAAGAATGAATGGGCTAACCAAGAAGTTAAAGATAACATTAAAAAGTACATAGAAGCCAATGAAACCTCTGGGATACAGCAAAGGTAGTATAAGAGAGAAGTATATAGCAATCCAGGCCTTCTTAAAGAAGGAAAAAAGGTCTCAGATACACACCCTAACCTTATACCTTAAAGAGCTGGAAAAAGAAGAGCAAATAAAATGCAAAGCCAGCAGAAGGAAATAAAAAAGATGAGAACAGAAATCAATGCTATCAACATTTAAAAAAAAAAAAAAAACAGCAGAACAGATAAATAAAACCAGAAGCTGGTTCTTTGAAAGAATTAACAAAATTGATAAACCCCTAGACAGTTTGATCAAAAAGAAAAAGGAAAGGACTTAAATACATAAAATCAAGAAGGAAGAGAGATCACAACCAACCCAGCAGAAATATAAACAATAATAAGAGAATATTATGAGCAATTGCACACCAATAAAATGGGCAATCTGGAAGAAATGGACAAATTCCTAGAAACATAAACTACCAAAATTAAAACATGAAGAAATAGAAAATTTGAACAAACCTATAACCAGTAGAGAAATTGATTCAGTAATCAAAAATCTCCCCCCAAAATAGAGTCCAAGGCCAATTGCCTTTCCAAGGTAATTCTAACAAACATTCAAGAAGAGTTAACACCTATTCTCTTGAAGCTCTCCCAAAAATAGAAATAGAAGGAAAACCTCCAAACTCTTTCTATGAAGCCAGCATTACCTTGATTCCAAAACCAAAGACCCCACTAAAAAGGAGAACTATAGACCAATTTCCCTGATGAACATGGATGAAAAAAATTCTCAACAAGGTACTAGCCAATGGGATCAAACAGTACATTAAAAAAATTATTCACCATGACCTCAGATGCAAGGCTGATTCAATATCCACAAATCAATGTGATACATCACATCAATAAAAGAAAGTACAAAAACCATATGATCCTCTCATTAGATGCAGAGAAAGCATTTGACAAAATACAGCATACTGTCTTGATAAAAACCCTCAAGACAGTAGGGATAGAAGGATCATACCTCAAGATCATAAAAGCCATATATGAAAGACCCACCACTAATATCATCCTCAGTGGGGAAAAACTGAGAGCTCTCCCTCTAAGGTGAGGAACAAGACAGGGATATCTGTCTCACCACTGTTATTCAACATAGTATTGGAAGTCTTAGCCTCAGCAATCAGACAACACAAAGAAATAAAAAGCATCCAAATCAGCCAGGAGGGGGTTAAACTTTCACTCTTCACAGATAACATAATACTTTACATGAAAAACCTAAAAGATTCCACCAAGAAACTGCTAGCACTGATTCATGAATTCAGCAAAGTGGCAGGATATAAAGTCAATGCACAGAAATCAGTTATATTCCTGTACACCAACAATGAAGCAACAGAAAGAGAAATCAAGGAATCAATCCCATTTACAATTGTACCAAAAACCATAAAATATCTAGGAATAAATCTACCAAAGCGGTGAAAAATCTATACACTAAAAACTATAGAAAGCTTATGAAAGAAATCAAAGAAGACACCAAAAAATGGAAAAATATTCCATGCTTCTGGATAGGAAGAACAAATATTGTTAAAATGTCATTACTGTCGAAAGCAATCTACATATTCAGTGCAATCCCTACCAAAATGACACCAACATTCTTCACAGAGCTAGAACAAACAATCCTAAAATTCATATGGAATCAGAAAAGACCCCAAATAGCCACAGCAATTCTGAAAAAGAAAACCAAAGCTGGAGGCATCACAATCCTGGACTTCAAGCTGTATTACAAAGCTATAATCATCAAGACAGTATGGTACTGGCACAAAAACAGACACTCAGATCAATGGAACAGATAGAGAAATGGATCCACAAACATACGGCCAACTAATCTTTGACAAAGCAAGAAAGGATATCTAATGGAATCAAGACAGTCTCTTCAGCAAATGGTGCTGGGAAAACTGGACAGCGACATGCAGAAGAATTAACCTGGGCCGTTTTCTTACACCGAACACAAAAATAAACTCAAAATGGATGAAAGACCTAAACATAAGGCAGGAAGCCATCAAAATCCTCGGGGAGAAAGCAGGCAAAAACCTCTTTGACCTTGGATGCAACAACTTCTTACTCAACACATCTCTGGAGGGAAAAGAAACAAACTATTGGATCCTCATCAAAATAAAAACTTCTGCACAGCAAAGGAAACAATCAACAAAACTAAAAGGCAACCAACGGAATGGGAGAAGATATTTGCAAATGACATATCAGATAAAGGATTAGTATCCAAAATCTATAAAGAACTAATCAAACTCAACACCCCCCCCAAAAAAAACTCCAAATAATCCAATGAAGAAATGGGCAAAAGATATGAGTAGACACTTCTACAAAGAAGACATCCAGATAGCCATCCCACACATGAAAAAATACTCAACATCACTCATCATCAGGGAAATATAGATCAAAACCAAAATGACATACCACTTCACACCTGTCAGAATGGCTAACACTAACAACTCAGGCAACAACAGATGTTGGCGAGGATGCAGAAAAAAAGGATCTGTTTTGCACTGTGGGAATGAAAACTCGTTTAGCCACTTTGGAAAACAGCATGGAGGTTCCTCAAAAAATTAAAAATAGAATCACCCTATGACCCAGCAATTAATTGTACTACTAGGTATTTATCCAAAGGATACAGGTATGTTGTTTAGAACAGCACATGCACATGCACCCCAATGTTTATAGCAGCACTATCAACAATAGTCAAAGCATGGAAAGACCCCAAATGTCCAATAACAGATGAATGGATAAAAAAGATGTGGTATATATATACACACACACACAATGGAGTATTACTTGGCAATCAAAAAGAATGAAATCTTGCCATTTGCAACTACATGGATAGAGGATGTTATGCTAAATGAAATTAGCCAGTCAGAGAAAAAGACAAATATCATATGACTTCACTTATATGAGGACTTTAAGCTACAAAACAGATGACCATAAGGGAAGAGAAGCAAAAATAGTATAAAAATAGTGAGGGGGAGGGACGCCTGGATGGCTCAATCAGTTGAGTGTCCAACGTCAGCTCAGGTCATCATCTCACCACTAGTGGGTTTGAGCCCCTCATCAGGCTTTTTGCTGACAGCTCAGAGCCTGGAGCCTGCTTTGGATTCTGTGTCTCTCCTTCTCTCTGGCCCTCTTATGCTCATGCTCTGTCTCTCTCCGTTTCTCAACAATAAATAAATGTTAAAAAAAAAAAATTGAAACAGGGAGGGAAACAAAACATAAGAGATTCTTAACTATAGAAAACAAGAGGGTTTCTGGAGGGACTGTGGGAGGTGAGATGAGTTAAATGGGTAAGAGGCATTAAGGAATCTACTCTTGAAACCATTGTTGCACTATATGCTAACTAACAGGATGCAAATTTTTAAAAAATAAGTAATTTTAAAAAGAAAATCATAAGGAAAGGAAGAGAAAATACATTTTCAATACTATGCATTTACTGAAAGAAATCTACATAGAAGTAGATCCACACAATTCAAACCCATGTTGTTCAAGGTTAATTGTTAATCCTATTTCAGGGTCTCTGGATTATGGTTCCCTCTGTCTTGGAGTTCTCTTTTTTCCAAATCTTCAGCCTAAAGTCACTTCCTTATAAAGGACCCCCATGGCTACTTAATAAAATTAATACTGCCAATCCCATTTCCCACATTACAATACCCATCTCATTATTTTTTAGGATTGATGTAATAGCTATAAAATATCTTGTATGTTTATTGGCTTACCTGTTTATGTCTTCTCCCACTTACAGTACACAAACATCAGAGAACCTGTTTGTCTTATATTCCCAACAATGCCTAACATCTAGAAAACACTTAATAAATATTTTTGAAGAAATGTTGAATAAATAAAAGACTCTAAATATGTTCTGGTTGTGCATAATCATTGAGACACAGGTTCAGATATGTACAGAACTATTGCGGAAAGATATTCTTTACCCTTTTGGGATTAATTTCTTTCTCCTTATTGCTCAAAGTAAGGTGAGTTACTGCAGCCAAGTTTCCCTGGAATATTAGAAAAATTAGCTAGAGAGATGAGATATTGAGAAACAAGGTATAATAGATACTCTGACTGAACTCAGTTGAAAGCCACTAGATGCATTATTGATTATGCATCCATTCAGCCTCTTGCTGTTTGCACATCAGTATCTGCATCAAGAAATCAATTCCAGTTGGATCTATCTAAAACCATCTGAACAGAAGTCATTTATTCAAGCAATTAAAAACAAATATGGACATGAGATTCCTGCAAAAAAAAAAAAGGATATTTATTTAGTACACTACCTTAAGGAGTTCTGTTAAATTGTATTCTTGAGATGATCCTTAGAGACAGCACATTAATTAATATTGGTCCACCTTTTATTAGGAATTGATGTTTCTCTTGCATGTCAGTGCACAGTAGATAATTTGAACAAAAATATGTTGGCTAAGGAAAGACTGAGCTAATAGCAGCTTCTGATCTGGGAAATTTGCCAATCTTGATAGCATCAAATGTGCATAGTGTATGAAGGAAAGTTCTTATCTCTCTGTATTTAACTTCTTTATTAAGAACTTTCCCATACAGTCTGCAGACACTTCTGACCAAAGAAATAAGATAGTAAAATGTCCTCTTCACTTTTAAACTCACAAATAAACCTTCTACCCTGAAGGATTAACTTATTGCCCTGACCATTTGATGATGTATAATATCCCTTTGAAAGGAAATGTTTTTGAGATTACAGGATGTGAATTTTACAGCTCACTGGAGTATACTTTCTAAAGTATACTTTTTATAAATACAACCTTCAAGAAAACATTGTATGACCTTGGATTTCCCATACACTAGAGACCCACTACCACCAGTCTACAGAACCTACTCCATGAAACCGTTACATCTGTTACTTCTTAATGACTGAATCCAGAAACCCTTACTTCTCTCCATCCTTGTGTTCGTAACAAACTACCTCTCTTCTTTAAACTGCACATTCCAACTCTTCACTGACCCTCATTCCAAGTCTTCACTGATCATCCCAAGCTCATTTTTGGCTTCCAGATCTGCTCTTTAACCTTGTAATGATTTTTAGAAATGGGATGTGGCAAACAAATACCAATAAAGTACAAGGAAATGATCACTCCTGTACACAAGAAAGCCTCTGTATCTATATTTGGGTTTTATGTTATTTATATTTCAGAGTGGTGCTCTGAAGTTTATATGGCACAGTTACATTCATTCATTGATTTTATCCTACTGTGATAATGACTAGACAGTTGTATGAGTTTTATTAGTCAGAGTTCTCCAGAGAAATAGAACAAATACTATTTGCATGTGTATGTGTGTATGTGTGTGTGTGTGTGTGTGTAAGAGAGAGATGGAGAGACAGAGATTTTCTTAAAAATTGGCTCATACAATTATGGAGGCTGGCAAGTCCAAAATCTTCAGGGCTGAGAACTAGGAAAGAGTTGATGTTGCAGTCCCAAGCCTAAACACAATATGGAGGCAGGGTTCCTTCTTCTTTGGGGGACCTCAATCTTTTTCCTTAAGGCTTTTAACTGCTGGGATGAGGCCCACCAACATTATGGAGGACAATCTGCTTTACTCAAAGTTTATTGATTTAAATGGTAATCACATCTTAAAAATGCCTTCACAGTCAATATTAACATGGATGTTTAACCAAAAACAGGGTACCATGGCCTAGGCAAGTTGAGACATAAAATTAATCATTGCAATATTCAGCACAAAAAACACACAAGCTAACAAGCCATGAAAAGACATGGAAGAAACTTCAGTGCATATTACCAATTAATATTATTATTAATTTAATATTATTCCAAGCTTACAGAAAATGACATAGGTTTTTTAAGACTTAATTTAACTAAGATAATCAACTACCACATGTTGGCCTTCACACTAGAAACCAGATCTCTTCCTCACATGTTCATCCCACCAGACTTATTACTTCTTATATTAGTGCAGTATATTTCAATTTTTGTGGAAGTTAGTTTTAACTAACCTCCAATGAGAGGCCCAGAATCATGGCCAACACTCCAAATCTGCCCAATGTCAAGAGCATAAAACTCCCTTTGAGGGGGTGAGTGCTGACACATGTAATATGAGCCTTCAAGGGTAAACTAAGATATCAATTTTAGAATGTCACTCCAGAGAGTACTTCAGAATTCACAAAAGCTACTTCACCTCTCAACATGAATTTCCAAATTCCAGAAGTATTTCTCAGCACACAGAGCCAGACAGCACAGAACATAAAACTTTATATCAAAAATGAACCCTGATGTAAAAGACAATGTCAAGAGAATGAGAAGACAAGCCACAGATTGGGAGAAAATATTTGTAAAAGACACATCTGATAAAAGACTATTATCCAAAGTATACAAAGAACTCTAAAAACTCAATGATAAGAAAACAAAATGATTAAAAAATGGACCAAAGACCTTAACCTAACTAAAGAAGATATGCTGATGGAAAATAAACATATGAAAAGATACCCAACACTACACTGGCATTAGAGAAATACAAATTAAAACAATGAGATAGCACTACATACCTATTAGAAAAGCTTTGGCCCAGAACACTGACAACACTAACAAAGATGTAGAGTAACAGAAATACTCCAGAACCACAACTTTAGCTGTCTGTTTATAACTAAATGTCTACATGATATTTCTAGTCAGATTTTGAAACAGTCCTTTATATTTAACATATCCAGAATCCAGCACATGATCTCTCTCTCTGCCAAACCTGGCCCTCATAGTGAATGGCACCATCATCCCTCTATCTACTCAAGCCTTGAAATTATCCTTGATATCTTTCTTTCTCTCCAACTTTGAGGTCTTGCCAATTTTACCTTCTAAATAACTTACATTCTTTCCCTTCTTTCCATTTCCAGTGTTGCCATCTCAGTTCAAACTAACATCATACCTCACCTGGACTATTTCTCTCACTGTTCCGCTCAAATCCTTTCTGGCTCCCCAGCCATTACAAACAATCTGAATAAACTTTTTAAATGCAAATATAATTGTCATTCCTCCCATAGTCAACTATGACTGCCTAATGGACCTTTCTTTAACCTCCAAGACCATGACACTTTACATGGCACTCTCTCCCCATAATTGTTCTTCCAGTTTTACACTATTTGTGTGATTATTGTATTAACAACTAAGTAGAATCTATAAATGCACTTTGACCACCATAATACACCAAGTATACATGGATTTGATTTAAAAAATTCAATATATATTCTTAAATGAATATACATAATTAATAGAATGAGATACTTTGGACTTCTAAAAAATACTAGTCTTGTTTCCCTCCAAAATGGTCTAATATTGCAGAAATTGAAAGTCCAAATAGTTTCTAAGGCCTCTTCTCTTTTTATCTAATCTGTGTTTCTAAAGGCTACAGCAAAGAAAACACCCCCACACCCCAGGAAAGTGTATGTGAAAACTCTCCAGAGGAGGCTCAGAGACACTTTGGCTGATGATGAAGACAGAGCGAGATGTATATACAGGAGAGTGAGGAAAAGAATGTGAGGACGTGCAAGCCGTATCCCCTGAAGAATTCGAAGAGGAGTTCATAAAATATGAGCTTGGTTTAAGAATGAACCCAGTGAGGAAGGAAGTGACTTTCTAGGATTTTAAACAGGAAAAGCAAGAAATAGAACAATCCAAAAGAATTACAGTAAGAGCAACAAGAAGGCGGGCCACTGCTTCAAGAAGGTCTCAATGAAGGGTTCCCCATATTCAGAGCCATTAAGAACTAGATTGGCAGACGTTCAAGGGATCAAAAATTTGGCAGGATGGGAGAAGGATTTTCCAGATTAATATACCAACCACTGACAAGACATCTGTCTACGTTAATTAAGCACATTTATATACATGTATGTTAAGAGTTCTTGTCTCATATATCAGATAATCCCAGGACAGCTGGGAGAGGGCAATATAATATTGGAATAATATAGTCCTATAATATAATATTGGAATAATACAGTCCTATAATATTCCAAAATATAATGACATCTGGATAGTGTATTAGTACACCAATATGCGTTTTTCATTTAGAAACCCATAGATGCAAAACCATAAACAGCTTTGTTTTTAAGAACTTTTAGCTAAAAAAAAAACTAAAGATGCAGCAAGTATAGATGTTACCACATGTAAGAGGGTGCCTTCATCAATTAAATAGGTTTAATATTCCTCTGGAGTAGAATACATAAAGTTAAGATTTTTCTTTTTGAAAAGTAAGTTATAGAGAAATCTTCTGGGTAAAAGTATCCAACTGAGACTACACATTTCCCCCTCCTTCTTTAGAACCTCTTAAAACTATGTTGAAGGAATAAAAGAGGTACAAATCTAGAACAGAGACTAACATTTTGGAGGTGTGAATTTTCAACAAATATCTAAGAAAGAAAAGAAATAAAAGAATGTCAATATGTGAAATAGAAAGGAGAAAACTACAGAGTAGAATACTTGTGGAGAGAATTTTAGTCATGGAGGGAGTAGAATCCGGGAGTGACTGTAAAATACAAATCAGCCAATGAATGGATGGGATTTGGAAGTGGGCTGAAAAAATAGGGTTAATAAAAGGTCTCTCTATATGAATGATTAACTCCTCACCCTCTTCTCTTATTTCCTCAGCCAGGGATAGCTTCCACCAACTCATTTTAGAGTTAAGACTACTGGTTGACTAGGTCTACCTGTATACACGGGACTCAGAGGGCCTACCTACTGTCTCATTCTAATATATGAACGGATACCCACACATTAGAAGTCATTTAAAGAAAACTAACAACATGAAAAATAAAAACCAAAGTAAAAATATAGAAAAACTAAACCTGAAGGAAACTGATTAAAAAAAATTAATCTCTTATAGATAATATTCACAAATGGTCAAGAAGACATGTGATCTAAAAAGAAAAACAGGATGCAATTGAAAAAGGAAAAATCATAAAATGAGAAAACGGTCTAAAAAATTAAAAGCATGATTTAAAAAAAAAAAAAAGCTGAGGAATTCTTCCAGAATGTGGAACAAAAGATAGAGATAAACATGTAGAGAGAATTAATCTACGAAGTCAAACATTTGATGAATAGAAATTCTAGACAGAACAGAGAAAACAAAATAAAGATTATTATCAAAAGAGTAATAAATGAAAATTGCCCAAAACTGAAGACATAGAAATTCAAAGGGATTTAACAGACATTAACAGAGCATCCATGCCTAACACAACTTTATGAAATTTCAAAACAGAAAGGAGAGAGAAATCTGACATCTGAAAAACAGAGAGGACAAACAAAACACAGCACCTACAAAGGAATAAGAGTCAGGACACTGTCAGATTTCTCATTAGAAGAAGCAGCAAGAAGACAGTTGTACAAGATTTTCAAAATACTGAAGGAAAGTTTTTCAGTCCTAAAAAACTACACCCTGACAAATCTTCAGATAAATATAAAAGGAAAACAAATCCATTTTCTGACATAAGGCCTCAGAAAGTTTACTTATATTCTGCAGAAGTTGCTTGAAGCTTATCCCCCAGCAAAATATGAGTGAAAATCAAGAAAGATGGTGTAAGACATAAAGAACAAACAGCAAACCAAAAAATATATGAAAAGATATTCCAGGATGACAGCCCACAAAGCAAGCTGTGCAAATTATAACCAGAATCATTTGGATTCAGGAATATCTTCAAGACCAAAAAAGAAAAAAAAAAAAAAAAGAATAGATTATGAACATTAGAAAAAATAAACAAAAAGCTATAAAGTATTATAGGCATAATAATGTAAGTATATATTTCTTAAGGGGGAAGATGGCAATCATAAATCCTGGGGGGGTAACATATGGGAAAGAAATGGCCTGATATAAAACAAATGAAAATAAAATATAATAACTGAGCAATTGATGGAGTCTATGAAAGAGACCTCTTCAATTTTATTCTTCATGTTAAGAGATAATATTGAAACTGTGGAGAATGAAATGTAATCATAGCACATATTGGCTCTCCTATGAATAATATTTACATAATAGAAAGCAATTCATGTTATGGTCAAGGGAACTATGGTATAATACAAAAATGGCCACAATTCTCCACCTTTCTCTATAAGCACACAACTATAACGTAACATTCTAGCAATTTACAACAACAAGTGAAGTTTCCTTTCCCCTTGAATGTGGGCCAATTTTGTGACTTCTTTAGCCAATAGATGCAACAGAAATGACAGTGTGGCATTTCCAAGCCTAGGCCTCATGACACCTGGCCTGCTTCTGTTCTCTCTTTCAGAACCTTACCAGAAGTCATGTAGGCAAAACCAGACTAGTACTGGGTGGTGAGATACACATGGCTAGTCTTACCCTTTGCCTCAACCAATATCCATCTAACCTGCAGAAGCAGAGCTATCTCAGTGCCTACACGTGCTAGAGCAAACCAGCCAACCCCAAAGAACTGCTCAGTTAAGGCCAGACCAGAATTTTGGCCCATAGTATCATGACCTAAAGAAATGGTGCTGTTTTCAGTCACTGAAATTTTGACGTAATTTGGTACACAACAAAAGATAATTCAAAGGGATGTGTGGTGGCTTAGTCAGGTAAACATCTGACTCTTGATCTCAGCTCAGGTCTTGATCTCAGTGTCAAGAGTTCAAGCCCTGTGTTGGCCTTCACATTGGGCATGGAGACTACTTAAAAAAAAAAAAAAAGACACAGCTACCATATGTTTGCACGTATAGGGGGATTAGGAGGAACTTAACAGAGGACTGTGGGGGAGAAGAAAGGGGAAAAATAGTGGGGGAGAGGGAGGGAGGCAAACCATGAGAGACTCTTGAATGCTGAGAACAAACTGAGGACTGATGGGGGGGAAAAGGGGGTGATGGGCATGGAGGAGGGCACTTGTGGGGATGAGCACTGGGTGTTATATGGAAACCAACTTGACAATAAACTATTTAAAAAAGAAAGAAAGAAAAGGAAAAAAAAGAAATGCACTGAGCAAGACTATACTAATGTAAATCATGACTACCACTTTTAGCAATGCAACTTGGAGCAAGTTAGTTAACTTGCCAACACCTCAGTTTCCATATCTGTAAAATATTTTTTGAGGACTAATTTATATGTGTAAAGAAATTTGAGCTATTGTATATAAAGCAATTAGAATCGTGCCTGGCACACTGTAAGCAATCAATTAGCTATTATTATTTAAAACAGACAAAATTTGAATGGTATTTATTAATTTCTAACACCTAGAATTATGCACAAAATACAGACAACAGTAGCTATAGAATGGTATGAAAATGTTAACAGTCCTGTGAAAATGTAGCCTTCAGAGGCCAGGATGTAGAAAAAGGAGAGAACAGGTGGAAGGAAGGGTAGGGGTTAATATATTCATCATATAAAGTGAGGAGTCAAGAGGCACTGTCTAAAACTAAAAACAAAGAAATAGAACTAAAAAAATAGAGGTTATATGAAAATATATATTTATAAAGGTAAAAAATCAGAAACGGAATGGTAACATGATTTTCAAAACTTAAGAAAATGGGGAGAAATAAAGGTGGGAAATGGCATCTTCATATGTCCTCATATATCATCTATTATCTGTCATAGCAAAAAGAATACACAGTTTAAAGGCGAGAACTCCAGAATTTGTGCTTAATGCATATTTACTTAGAGATAGAAAACAAAAAGGCCAGCCTGTCCTGCAGACTGAGATGGGAAATGGTGGAACCATGAAAATTCTCCTATCCTATTAGTTTTCTTAACTACATGTACATAATTTTGATAATTTTTTCTTTTTTATAAAAGTAAGGTACAAAAAAGATTCCCCAAACCATCCATACTTCCTAGCTTTAGGTTTATAAAATATAATGTTTTTCAAAGGCAAAGTCTGGTAAAATTTTATAATGTTCATAACCTAAAAAGTTGAAAACCCTCATGAAAGCAACTTTTAAAATTTCTTAATAAATGACTTAAATCTTTGCTGGGGATTCAGAAAATTAAAATTCTGGATCCTAAGTGAGACGCATTTCATGCCCAAAAACTCAAAGAAAGGAGGACCCTCTCCTCTACTGCATGTTTACTTTATTGCCCCTCATTTCCTGGAAACTTTGTCAATTCTTTGCTCCCACTGGAGGCTTCTTCTGTAGTCTCTCCTATGTCCCATTGCTCACTCTGCCACACTAGCCTTCCTCTGCAGTACAGCAAAAAGAGCATCACCTTGGAATAAGATATCTGAGTTTAGTTCTAGCTCTGATACTTCTGCTTTATGGGGTTATGGTAAGGCTACTTCTCCTAACACAGAAGCAATGCCTCCTTGACTCACTAGCTTTCAGAATTAAATTGAATTGTATATAGTATTCGGATGTACATATAGAGAGTAAGTGAGGCACTACTTTACACACAGTAATTATTTAATAAATAGGCATTCCCAGGTTAGAGAAGGACAACGAAGAAGATGCAGTAGCATAATAAGAACAAACTTTCCTTTACCTCCTGGGATCCTAAGCCCCTTTTAAGCCAGGGACATAGGGAGATTCTGGAACTCCTTTTGCTGTAGTCATCAGCACCACCAGACACTGGCCTCTGCAAATCCTCTCCAAAGGTAGACATAGACAGCTTTATCTCTGCAACAAAGTTCACATGTGAAGATGAAAAAGGTGGACTTCTTCCCAAGACATTTCTGAAATCATTCCTAGGAAGGTTAAAAAAATACTAGGACATATAACATTTACTTTAAAATAGGTTCGTGGGCAGAAATTCACTTAATTTGAGTATAGTAAAAGAAATGGGCAAAGATCTCAAATGCAAGAACAGAGAAAACATTACTTTCCCAGCCTGTTTGGAACAGTGGTTGACTGCCAAAACAGAGACCCTCTGGTCCTTAAAAAGGGGATTCTTAGGGGATTGTGGTCACAAAATCACTATTTACATCATTTCATGGAAAAAATCCACAAATTTATAATTACTAAAGTACCTGGAAAAAATACCACATACTTAATAATGGCCTGGGTGTTGTAATTTGGGTACTTCTAAAGCCCACTTCCCAGGGCTGCTACGTAAGAACAGTAATGATTTTAACACATTTACCTGTAGGTTCTTAAAGAAGTTCTACACTCAAAATGAAGTCAATAAGCTACCACTTTGAAAACCATTCCTTAGAGGTCTGTGTTTTTTCCAAAGATTCTATCATAGACCCTGAAATACAACTTATTCCCCCATGAACCATTCAGATTTTCAAACAATGTTACCAATCATAATTTATCTTGTCTTCCTTAGCCGTGACATGTTTTTATGTTCCTTTAACTCAGACTAAAGCAGTGACAAGAAATTTCCACTAAAGGGATATTTTATTATAACTTTTCAGTCTTTTGAGGGGAAAAAATGATATTACCTTCCATAGAAAAGCACAGTATTATCATTTGCCATTAAAAAAACCAATCTGTTATTATTCAAGAGCAAATGATGCATGTGGGAGAAATAATTGTAGAAATGCCATATTTTCTCTCAGAAAGATTAAGTACAGGTAAAGGAATACTAAGAATGCTGCTCTGGCAAATACACATGCCTGAAGTGAGCTCCTCATCCCACAACAGGACAGGCAAATTTAAACCTTTCAGTTCTATCCATCAAAACACATTAAAAAAAAAAAAGAGAGAGAGAGAAAACCCAAAGAGTAATGATGAGTGAAATACAAAAGTATTATCATTTTGTCTGAATTATTCAGTAGTTGAATATTTGAACTTAAATATGAATGAGGGAAAGCAGGAATTCCAGAATGGTGAAGTGAGGAGCTCAGGTGACCCTCCTCAGCAAGCAACAAACTGGTGAAAATTATATAAAGTCTCTAGAATTGTCCTAAGAGTATAAAACAAACACAGAAATATTAATTCAAGAAAATGTACTAAATCTTGGTAAGAACACCAAGAGTCCATGGGGTTTGGCCCTTGAAGCATTCCATTATGTACACATTACGTACCTCCCTCTCTCCAGGATACAGAAGGGTCTACTCCAGGCATGTGCAGCCCAGAAGACAGATTCCTTCTCCCCCAGAGCCCAACCTGGGGCTATAATTTCAACCAAAGCAGGGTGCTCATGTCCCTCAGTGCTTTGTTAGAGATGTTCTTTTCTGGGTGGCATAGCTGAGAGGACCAGGTCATTCTTCTACCTTCTGGCTCCACTCAGGATTGAAGCTCTACCCAAGGGCCACAATCACCCCACGCCAGCTCACTCATGTGACAGAAATTCCATGCAATAATACCAAGGGTTACTACCCCTCTTCATTTATAGAGAGGTTCAGGGGAAGCGGTGACTCTAGAAAAGCAGGTCCTTGCCCCGAGCTCCAGGGCAGTAACTCTAGGACTCTGGGCATCTAGAAAGGCAGAATATAAATGCAAAGAGCTCTACAGCCCTGCTTGGAGTGACCGACTTTATTTGGAACAAGTAGAGAACTCCATGTCTAAGGGAGTGGCTCTGTTTCAATAAGGCTTGATTTACAAAAATAGGGATGTCAAATGCTCAAATATAAACCTGTGCATAAATGGTCACAGAAGCAATATTTATAAGAGCCAAAAGGAAACAACCCAAACGTCCATCTGATGATGGATAATGTGGTATATCCATACAATGGAATATACAGCAGTAAAAAGAAAAGAAGCACTGATACATTCTACAACATAGATGAACCTGGAAAACATTATGCTAAGAGAAGCCAAGCATCAATAAAGATCACACACTGTATAATCCCATTTATTTTAAATGTACGAAATAAGCAAATCTATGGAAACAGAAAGTAGATAAATGGTTACTTAAGGATGGTGGAAGGAGATGTGAAGGAATGGCAAGTGACTGCTAATGAGTACAGGATTTCTTTGAGGGGAGAAAAAAATATTCTAAAATTATATTCTGCTGTACAACTCTATGAATATGTAACAATAAATTATATAGTTTAAAAAGGTGAATTTTATGATTTATGAGTTATATCACATAAATGTATGTTTTTAAAAAGAATCTATATGGACCCAAGGTCATATTCTCATCATTACTTTTTAAACCATCTGCTATTTTCTTGTAACTTCTCTCTTTCTTCTAGAAGTGAAATATAGACAATTTTTATTTAATTGATAAACTTGTTTCATAGAGTTTTTAAAAGTATAAATAGACTCACTTAAAAAATGTGAATAGGGTAGAGTGGGAAAAGGTTAGGGGTGGGAGATAGATTTTCTTCCTAATGTAAGCCTGCAAGATCCCACACACCCTCACTCCCACTGCTACTATGGTCTTAGCTGCTCTGCAGACCCTATCCCAGCCCAATAAAGCCTAAAAAGAAGTAAAAACACAGGCTTACTAACCATCTTTGCAGAGACCCCTGGCTGTCCAGTACACCTTATATGGCCTAATTATCCTGACACACTGAACTCTCCCAACATTTCAGGAGCCCTTTGCCTGCCCCTAGAAAGTCACTTATCTCCTATAAAATGCTTAAGCATATTATTTTCCATAGGTCAGTTGGATGTAGTTTCCCCATGTGGTTTCACTCCAGCCTAGGAATACAAAGGTACCACAGAAAAACCAAATTTGTTAGTTTATGAATGTTATCAGATGTGCTTTGGAGTGTTAATATAGTATTTTGTATATTAAGCACAGGGTTTCTATATATAATGTTAAATATACGTGCCCTATTATGAACTGTAACTATTTTATTTGCTTTGAGTCTGTCATAGGGGCAAACATAGAAAGAATCTACTTACACTTTTCAAAACCTGTGTTTGTCACAAGCACTGAGTGAGTTGCTCTTGCAGAAGCTTTATTATTCAACCCATTAAGTAATAAATCTGAGAAAAATTAGAGTGCTCATTGTGTTGTGTTGAAAATAAAATAAATGAATATTTATGTGTTACTAGCTTTAATATCTATTAAGGTCGATAGATCGATGTAAATTTCACTAAGAATAGTTTGTTCAAATACGTTTCACCAAGGAATATTTCAATATTCTAGTCTTGTATTTAACTAAGTTTCTCTATGACTGTATTTTTTAATCACTTGAACTTACACCACCCAAAACACCATTTGGCAAAAATCCTCTGGTAACCACTTTGTGCACTTGAATTAGTCTTATAAACAGGAAGCCACATTTTATCATGAACAAAAATCTCTGATAGGAAGACTGGTTTTGGTTTCTTGTGTCAAGCTATGTTTGAATGACTTCCCAACTTCACTAAATGTATTTTTTTCTTTCCTCCCATTTATTTTTATATCTCTTAAAGTACACCTATGATCTTAGGTTTGAAGAGACAGGAGAAGCTTTGGAAATAATAGGTAATGAAAACTTTTAAAGTAGGCATGCCAAGGAAGGGAAAAAATGAAGTCTTGTCTAGACCCAGTCAGCTCTGCTTGACCTAGTTAGAGTTAAACGATATATCAATGGGAAATTCAAAGTAAGCAAACTATCCAAAGTTCTGCAAAAGGTAGCTCTGATGACTTGAGAAGAATGACATCTGATCCTTCTAAAGAAAACACTGTTTTCTAAAGAAAACACATTTCTCATGGCTGTCAGCATACTACCAAAAAGAAGAGAGGGTAATAAGCTAAAGTATAAATATTACTATTCCTAGAGGATGTCCTTCAAGAAAGGAAGGCTTTGTCTTGGCTGTGTTTATATAAATCTTTGGAATATTTGACCAAAAAAATTCACATAAATGCAAGTCACAGCCAATGAAGTAGAAACTAGTTCAATATGTCCAAACACAAACTCCAGGCAACCACAGAAAAAAAATATCATGTTCTCTTGGAGCTTCCATAGTAAATAAATAATGAAGATGACATTGCTAAGATTGTACAATAGTGGTCAGACTGCAAATGTGACTTTAGTTAATAGGATGACCAAATCAGAACCCAAGAATGTGTTGGAAAAGAGCTGCTATGAGATGGTTTAGTACAGATTTGTTTGTGAAATAAGTCAAGCACTTAGAGTGAGTGGAATTAAATGGCACTCTAAATCGAATAAAGTTAATGATGGTTCAAAAAAAAAAAGGAAAGAATTTAGGTAGATGCTAAAGACAATGGTTCTAACTCAAATCAGCAAAAATAACCTCTTTTTCTCCAACCCCAGTTATGTGAAGATCTTAGATATGTGGTTTACCTCAACAGACATTCCCAGGCATTAAGAGAATATTTTTTGGAACATACATAGCTCATCCCCTGTATAGAAAATAAAAAATTAACTATAGTGTAAGTCTACTAATACTGAAGGCAATATTCCCAAACATCTGTGATTATGTAAGTCATATGTCTATAAGAAATAGTAAATAAAAAGATGAAAGTACATCAAAATAGCCCAAATTTGGCATCATTCTGTGGTCAATAATTCTTTAAAATCAACTCCCTCTGTGACTCTGTCTCTCTCCTTCTATGTATACACATGTGTATGCATATATTCTTTAGTGGATCACAAAATTTATTGGAGAAAAAAGATGTGGCAACAGTAGTTCTCCTTTTATTTAAAGGCTTTTCCCTCAAGATAGTCACATCAATTCCTACCATATCTCTTAAATAGACTATGAAATCAAGATCTTTGCAAGAATACACTATTTGCCCAGGCCTCATACAGTGTAAGTGTGTCTTGATGAAAAGTAAAACCTCTTATATCACTGACTAGTGGTTCAGATTGTTCACAAAGGGTCTCAGGTCTCACTCAGTAATTCTTAGGATTCCCTCAAGCATGTCTTATAGGAGTTCACAAACAGTCCTCCCTATAAGCAACAAGGCTCCACCATGTTCTTCCCACCCTAACCCCCTTCAGTGATGTCTACTGCTGGAAAAATAACATAAGGGAAGTTTACTAAATTCAATGTAGCAGCAGCTCATCATGAAGATTTGATGTCTATGGAAGGATGCTGACTCCTGTTGCTTGCAAAGCTGACTGAAAAATCTTATGAAGAAAATGATACTAATTGCCCCCAGAGACATCAATGCTCTGAAACAGCCATGTGCTTTCTACAGAAGTGGAGGGGCTGTGCTTCTTTCTGCTTTCCAACATGGTTTGCCACAGGAGTACTAAAGTGAAGTATGTACCCATTTGTCTCACAGAGGACTTCAGGAAAAGGGCTCCTCATCTTTCACTTATGTTATCCTTCCTTCTCCCTCTCTCTTCCTCTCTCTTCCCCCGCCCTCCTGCCTTCCAAAATGCTTAGACAAACATCTATATGACCAGGCCAAGGGATCAATCTAAAAAAACAGACCTTGTGCTATAATCCTTATTCCTTCATTCCCTAGGTTTCCATTTCAAATATATACTTCCTCAGTGTTTTCCAGCAACAGCAGCAACAACAACCAAAAGGAAAATCTCGTCCAAATTGATCCATCCAAATAGTCTCTTGGCAGACTACCCCACCAGTTTGTTAGATGTATCTGAATCCCTACTTGGGTTAATATAAAGGCCTCAGCTACATAAGGAAACTCAAGATGAAACAAAATCCTGTATGAGACTATCTAGTCTCAGAAATAAAGTCCAAATATGACGCAGCCATAGGTTGAAGAGTGGATATGAAACAACTCTATAACAAGCTATTCATACTAAAAGGATTCCTTAGCTGGGGATACAAATGGTGACTCCTGACCAAGAGATAATGCGAAGGCACATGTTAGGGACTAACAGTAAGAGCCATGAGATGGAGATAGAGGTCTTTTCTTTGTTGACAAAGGATACTGAGCCCAAGGAAGAAAAGCATGTGGTATGTGTGTTCTCCACCTATTGATTCTGTCATGATAAACCAGATACTATTATGACAGAACCCGAAAATGGTATGGAAAGGGAAAGGAGGTAACAGGAAGTATAAAGGCATATCAGTCACCAAAATTATTGTTTTCATCAAATTATGTTTTTAGGGGGCGCCTGGGTGGCTTAGTCGGTTAAGCGTCCAACTTTCGCTTGGGTCATGATCTCGCCGTTCATGGGTTCGAGCCCCGCGTCGGGCTCTGTGCTGACTGCCAGCTCAGAGCCTGGAGCCTGTTTCAGTCTGTGGCTCCCTCTCTCTCTGACCCTCCCCTGCTCACGCTGTCTCTCTCTCTCTCCTAGAAATAAATAAAACATTAAAAAAAAATTTTTTTTTAAATTATGTTTTTAGAACTGCTCTGAAAACAAAGTAAGTAGTAAACACAATCCTAATAGATATAAAAACTACGTGTAACCACATAGTCTTGTGGAATTGGAATGTCCTTTAGAATTCTGGTTATATCATTTTTTAAATTTTTTAAAATGTTTTTATTTATTTCTGAGAGAGAGACAGCATGAGCAGGGGAGAGTCAGAGAGAGAGAAGGAGATACAGAATCCAAAGCAGGCTCCAGGCTCTGAGCTAGCTGCCAGCACAGAGCCCAACACGGGGCTTGAACCCACGAACCATGAGATCATGATTTGAGCTGAAGTCGGACACCTAACCGACTGAGCCACCGAGGTGCCCTAATTCTGATTATATAATTTTAAAAGGGGGTGGGGCACCTGGGCGGTTCAGTCAGATAAGCAACCAACTCTTGATTTCGGCTCAGGTCATAATCTAATTTTTCACGAGATCAAGTCCCGCATCAGGTTCTGTGCTGACAGTGAGGAGTCTGCTTGGGATTCTCTTTCTCCCACTCTCTCTGCCCTTCGCTCACTCACACACTCTCTCTCTTTCAAACTAAGTATTTTTTAAAATTACAATCTGTTTTCAAAAGAGAACATCAATAGTTTTCAAAACAAAATTTGATTGTATTCTAATAAATATGTCATAATTGAAATACAGAAAAATAATAATAATAAAAATAAAAGGAGTGGAGGAAGAGAAAGACTTTTAGTCCCTTACAAACTGTGCCTAATAAGCTTAACTGATTTAAACCCAACAGGTCTTTGCATATTATTAGAACATCCAAAGATGTTTGGTTTCCTCCCACAGAAGGAAGCAAGGAAAATCTTTATCCCACTACTATCTGTTTTTTCTACCTGAAAGTTCTCATACAAAGGGCTCTTCTAGGATAAAAGCTCTGGAGAACACACAAGAAGACCTGGCAGACTGAGAAATGGTAAATTTTAAAAGGAGTAAGTAAAATTCTTTGTAAGAAAAGGAGGTCATGTGGCTGCTCTCCAACACCCTCTTCTTGGATGTAACACCATCAGATGAATGAAGTCAATCAGTTCTCCTTCTGTTTAAACTACTTCAAATTGCATTTCTGCCACTTGCAACCAAAAGGGTTCTGACAAATACACTGCACAAAAAGCAGACATTACAAATCATAAAAAATGTAATGGGAAAAATAAAGTAAACCAATCAGCTAACTGGCTGAGATTACACATATGACATTATGACATGATTGCAAATTCATTTCAGAAAATGAGTAAAGAGGAACACGGGGATGATAAATCATTAGTGTGGGGTCACATAAGGCTCTGTGCTCTGGAATCTGAGGTAAATTTAAAACTTAGAAATCCTGGAGCCAACCATTTTTCCTAGCCATTAGGTGTTTACGGTAAGTCCTGATTCAAGAAGAAAAAAAGAAGGTAGCTGATTATGGACATTCACTCCCTTGACATGAAATATTTGAAACAGCCCACTGGTCCCTATTTTTAGATTAAAAACCAATCACTGGAAAAGGCCCATAACCAGCACAGTAATGAGCCCATGGCCATTTATTTATAGTTAGCTCTAGCTGATTCATGAGCTGCAACTCAATGTCTGGTAAGTACTATGTGACTCCTGGACTTTATCAACTTATTTATGGGTGGCCAAGACTTCTCCCATAGAGTGTGTATATATGCAAACACACTGCCTTGTGTGTGGGTGTAGAGAAAGGAAAAAGAAATATATATTCAGTAGTGTACAACCTGACTACATTTTATGAATCTGTCCAATCACATTTGGCTTTTCCATAACTTACTAAGACCATCCACACTGAATTTACTGCAGGCTGCATGCAAAACTAGCAGTGCAGGCAAGATGGTAATGAGAGTCTAAGAGAGACACATGCATTTTCATATATATTAATAGTTTATATGGAGGAAAAAAACCTAAGGATAAAAGAGGCATCAAATATTGCCAGAATGACAGATGAAATACTGAAGTGATGAAATACTGAAATTATAATCCTTTGAAGTAGGCTCTGGGTAAACTAGCTACACAGCACATGGCAAGAAATGTGTGGCAACAGTTGTGATGGAATTTGCCTTGATTAATGCCCCCATGTGAAAAGATAAATCTTGCTAAGGAGGCTCTGGAAGTTCAGTGAATGGAAGCCAAATATTCATGCTGCCATTTGAGTTCAAAAAGAGAGCTAAGCCTAATATTAACCTTGTATTTGCATCATGCACAAGCCTTCCCTGTATCATCTTAAGAAAATGCACATTATGTATCCACCTTCTTTTCATGTTTACTTATGACTGTTATGAGTGTTGACCATTCCATTTCTGAAATCAAAACTTATAAATGCATGTGTTTTATAACATGTTTGATGTCTACTATCTCTTATAATGTGTTCATTAATATGATCAGCCACAAAAATCATTTTTTGAAGATATGGTGAAAGGGAGAGAAAACGTGGTTCTGTAATTATGTCAATAGATTGGAAGCATATATTTGCTGCAAACAAGGGAGGATATTACATTTAACATTTCTACTAAAAAATGTATATGATAACAACTGGGGTTTCACCATAATTAGACTCTATAACCAAGAGATAAAGGAGAATACTCTACTTTGAAGCCAGGTTCCCTAAAATTAATTTAGGTTGGAAAACCTTTACATTGGGCAAGTTTCTTCTACTTAAAGAAGAAAGAAAATTAAAAACATAATCTTTCTTAGTGCCTCATCATAGTCAATAAAATATGGATGATAGTAAATATCTTTCATTTGTGTAAGGATTTACAATTTATAAAATCCATTCTCATTAACTACTTTGTTTGATCCTCTTGCTTGGTTTCATTTTATAGAAAACTGAATTTGGAGAAGTCAGGTTGCTTATCCTGAATTATACACTTTATAAATGAGGGAGCTACGGTGAAAACTGGTCTTTCTGATAAAATACTGTTTTTTTATGTTTATTTATTTTTGAGAGGGAGAGAGACAGAGCATGAGCAGGGGAGGAGCAAAGAGAGAGGGAGACACAGAATCCACAGCAGGCTCCAGGCTCTGAGCTGACAGCACAAAGCTGAATGCAGAGCTCAAGCCCACAAACCCATGAGATCATGACCTGAGCCAAAGTTGGACACTTAACTGACTGAGCCACCCAGGCGCCCCATAAAATACTATTTAAGAGTAAAACGGAAGGAAGATGGAGAGCCTACTATATGTTGTACAGTATTCTAGTGATTTCTCATCTGTTCACTCATTAAATTATATAATCACCCTTGTAAGATAGGAAATATCATTCCCATTCACATATGGCAAAACTGGAGACTCCAAATACTATAAAATTTACCAAAGTTCCACAGGTATTTAAGTGCTGGGCAGGGATGAAAACCTAGTTGTGTCTGACATTAAAATCAGGTTCCTCCCGGGGCACCTGGGTGGCTCAGTCATTAAGCGTCTGACTTTGGCTCAGGTCATGATGCCACGGTTCGTGGGTTCAAGCCCTACATCAGGCTCTGTGCTGACGGCTAGCTTAGAGCCTGGAGCCTGCTTCAAATTCTGTATCTCCCTTTCTCTCTGACCCTCCCCTGCTCACACTGTTTCTCTCTCTCAGAAATAAACAAAACATTAAATTTTTTTTAAATTAGGTTCCTCCCATAACAGGTAAAGTCCTACTTCTATGGCATGTACAACTTTTATTATGCAATGACAGGTAAGAACAAGATTTAGAAGAATAAATCACTTTCTTTTCAGAAAATTACTTTATCAACAGGTACTTATTAAAAGCCATCCAAGTGCTTTAGCATTGTATTCAGAATTGTAGGAGAAATAGAAGAAGAAGAAAACAAGCTTCCTTTTCCCAAAGAGATTTCAACACAGAACAACTTTAAAATGCTAAAAATATATGTATTGCTACACACTAGCATTAAGTAATATTTAATGCGAACAAAATAGGGAAAGGTATTAGTAAAATAAATAAAGCTACCACTCTATTTCACTGGGACAGATAAAGGGGAAAAAAATATTATATGAGCTGGCAGATGTTCTGTATCTGTGATGTTCAATGTAGGAAAGATAATGTTGATCTATGATGTGGATTAATATGAGCTAACATTTAACCCAGAGTTTAAGGGAGATACTAGGTGAACTCTGGGTTAGTTGCCCATAGCCCTCCTTGTATTTTCTTTCTCAGTGTAACTGAAAAGGAGAGAGTCATGTAGCCAACAGTGGTGATGGATGGATAGGCACTATCTCTAGGAATGGAATTTACTGGGACAGATGCCTGACTCACATCATCACTAAACATCATCTGTATTTCTCACCCCATTTATTTGTTTATTCTTCCCTTAAACATATGTGCTAAGGGCTTACTGCATGCCAGGCATCAGACGAGGGATGGAGGGTACAATACTGACCAAGATAGCAATGGCCCTAGCCAACACCACCTAGAGCAATGCACAGACTTCATTTGAGTGAAGGTATAATCTAGGAGGGAAAATTCAGAGTTTTGGATCAAAAGACCTGAGGTTACACCCTGATTCAATATTTGCATGTATGATCAAATTTGCATATATAATCATATATTATATATAACTCTAAGGCTCAATGTCCTCATCTATGAAATAAAAACCAAATAATACCTATTCACATGTTTGGAGCAAAGAAGAATAGAGAAAGCATGTGAAAACAATTGTAAAGAGGGAAAGTCTACACAAGTGTGATGGACTGTTACTTTTATGTTATGTGTCCAGTCTTATTGTGGTTTCTTTACCACTTCAAAAGTCATATATATATATATATATATATATATATATATATATATATATATACTGGCTCTACTCAGAAATACATGTTCCTGGCTAAGTCAGAAACAGCTTACACTGAATACGAACAGAAATTGCCTTTTGATTATTCTCTCCTCTTCCATTTCCCCATTCCACCTGCTCCATGGCAGTTAAATTCCCATTGCTACTGCTTTCATACATATACAAATTTCTTTCCTTTTTCATGGCCATCTTTTGTGTTTTAAAAAGTTCATACTTCCCCCAAGATCTCAACTGATTTACCTTGTAAATCAGTAGCTACAGAAACCTCACTCCAAAATGTTTCAGGATTATTATTTGAGCTATATTGTCAGCTCCTACAACACTAGCCCTACCTTAGGCATTTAGCATGAATACCCCTGCCATAATTCTACCCTAGAACCAACCAATAAGGAACAGGATGAAAGTAGCCTAACAGTGTGCCCACAAGTAGTGAGAGTATAATAAGCTCATTGCCTCCAGGTGACAAAGGGATAGCTAGACACTCTTAACATACCATCCAGTGAAGGCCAATCCAAAGCACTGTTGTCTAAAACAGCTCTACCTTACTTCCCATTTTTCTGCCTAGAACCAATTTGCCTGCGCTTTTCTTGTTCTCCCCTCATTGGCTTGCATATAATTTCCCTGGATAATGCAACATACTCTAAAACCCTGTAGATAGCATCTTCAAAAGCATACTTCTATCTCCTCTTTGCAAGAACTAAAGCTAATAGATCTTAGAAAAAGCTGTGGATTAGTCTCATTCCTTCTTGGATTCTATGTCCTTTCTCTGGGGTTCCATTTTTACCTTCATTTTGCCCCATATTCTTCCTGACTTTCCTCTAGTGTTGCATTCCCCTGGCTCATGGCTTCTTCTCTCCTAGAAAACCAAACCACATGACTTCAGTGTTTCCTACCTTTTGCCAGAAGCCAGCATTGACAGTTGCAGAGTAGGAGGAGGTGTGACTCACTCTTTTGAGAATTGGTTGCCACACATGTCAAAGCCCCAACACATTTTCATGCAACATTTTCATGTAAGAGACAAGTATAAGCTCCAGGACTCAGCCAACTCAAGTTATTTCTTCTTGAAATATGATGCCAACTAACATCTGCCACATTTGATTATCCTGATTTGCTCAAAATCTCTCTCCAGAGTTAAGATATTTATCTAGGGAGATGTAATTGCACTGTGGTCTCTAAAGGCTAAAGTAAGTATAAAACAGAATCACTCTTTTGAGGTGATCTTCACACAGGGTCACAGTGTAGTAAAATGATCAAAGATCTGGCACTAAAAACCTAGGTTAAAGTCCCAACTCTGTCGTATAACAACAGTGGGACCTTAAGTTTTCTAGCCTCACTAGAAAGGGAGGGAGGGATTTTGCAAATTGATTACTAAGTCACTCCCAACTCTAATATTCTTTTTTAAGTTTTCCACAAAAAATAGCTAAGAAGTTTAACAAATAAATAGGGATAAGATTGCTTCCACTTGGGGCCCAATTTGCCCTCTTCCTAATAAGTTACAGAATAATTGTTTTCATTTTTCAGTTCTTCAAATATATAAATTTTCCATGGACTGTCAAGCTTTGCAATCAAATTATTTAAAAGTGACAATATCAGGAGGAACAAAACAAACACGTACAGTCTAGTGGGGAAACAGGCTTCTCCAGAGGCAAACAACTAACTAAATAAAAATGGGTTCTCCATCTTTCTCACATTTATCAATGTGTCTTCAAAACCCTAAAGAATACCAGACACAAAACATGCAACAATAATTATTTTTTTAATATTTTTTATTTATTTCTAGGAGAGAGAGAGAGACAGTGTGAGCAGGGGAGGGTCAGAGAGAGCGGGAGACACAGACTCCGAAACAGGCTCCAGGCTCTGAGCTGGCAGTCAGCACAGAGCCCGACGCGGGGCTCGAACCCACGAACCGCGAGATCACGACCCAAGTGAAAGTCGGACGCTTAACCGACTAAGCCACCCAGGCTCCCCAACAATAATTATTTTTGATGGAAGAATGATTGAATTAATGGAAGGAAGGAAGGGAGAAAGCGAGGGAGGGAGGAAGGAAGGAAAATCTGCATCACAGAATCTCCGGAGTTTGTTCCAGGGCACAAGAATAACTGTACGGCAAAACCTAATGTTCTAGCTTGTCACTGCTGTTAACATTCTAGTAAGATATGACATTGGGTACACAAACATCTTTATGAGAAGTGATTTAACCCAATCATTGTGAAATTAGCCTTTACACTAGAGAAGAAAAAAATGTCATAGGAAATGATATCCAGGTGAATAAGAACACCTTGAGAGCATGGAGAGTAAAGAAATGTATACATGAATGGGCATGAGTACCAGAAGTAGTGTAAGCATGTCAGAAGTATAAAATCTATTTATATTGGTTACACTACTCACAAGATTCAAGTTCCCAGTGATATAATACTCTAGGAAAGAAAGAATGAAAGAAAAAAAGGAAGGGAAGGGAAGGGAAGGGAAATGGTGGACAAACATTTACCTAAATGTATTAACTAAATTCATGCATACATTGGACATGCTATTTTGAAATTTGATTCCAAAGTCAAAGTTGTTTTAAGTCATTTCTAAAATATTTCTTCCTTAATATTTGTAGCACATAATGACAAGACTCCTTTTGGCACATCCTTGTGATCTGCTGTCCAAAAAAGAGGCAAAGTCATTTTGATAGCTCTTGGTATAAATCAAGCATAGTCAGTGTAAATCAAATATATATTTTTAATTTTTTTTAATGTTTTGTTTATTTCTGAGAGAGAGAAACAGAATGAGCAGGGGAGGGTCAGAGAGAGAGGGAGATACAGAATCTGAAGCAGGCTCCAGGCTCTGAGCTAGCTGTCAGCACAGAGCCCGACGCGGGGCTCAAACCCATGAACGTGTGATCGTGACCTGAGCCAAAGTCGGACGCTTAACCGACTGAGCCACCCAGGTGCCCCAGTCAAATATGTTTTATAAACGAGCTTATTAGTTACAATATTTGCAGCAACTTGCTCATTTGAATAGGGACACAGAACATCTTCTGAGGTCTTAGGTTTATTAAGAAAATGAGATGATAATTAAAACCATGAAAGAAATTTGATTTCCTTTATGAAAATATATATTTTCCAATGCACTTTCATATGATATGCTCTTGAGAATAGTCTTAAAATTTTTATATCTAGGGCTCTTTACTTAAATTATCATCACACGTTTTAATCTCATTGTGTCCATGGTACTACTAGGTACTAAGATATTCACATGGAAAGTGAATAATACACAGAACTAGACCTCAAAGCATTTATGGTCTGTAGATTTTACTGACTTGTAATAGCCATTTGAATTCTCAGTACAGTTGACAATTAAAAAATCAAGAAATTGTAGCATAAAGTGTATTTAATGAAAGGGCAGTCATTTCCAATAAGACAGCTCTCAGAGGATGGCTGGAAAAGCTTGACATTTGGCTTATGATGAGGTAATTGGATCTTATGCTGATACTTTCATTAGAAAAGAAAGACATTTGATGCTCTCCTTTAGAACTGAGTTCCCGCTAAAATAGCTACCACTAAAACTCCTGCCGTCACCATCACCATCACCAGCTCTATAGGTTTTCCAATAACAAATATTTATCAACCACAGTTTATGTGAACAATATAGACTGGTGAAAATAAAATAGGTTTTAAAATTAAGTAGATATAAATAATAAAGACTCACTACAGACCAGGAACTGTCTTTGTCAATATCACTACATATAATCCTCTCAATAAGACTGTGAAATAAGAAATTGATGTAAAAAGTTACACACTTTGCCCTCATTTTATAGATAATAAAACCGAGGTTCAGAGAGGTCAAGGCAAGTTAAAGGTGATGGTAGAAGTGGGATTTGGATCCACTGATCAAAAAAATCCATGCTCTCAACTACCGAGCTAGGCTACCTTACTACGCAAATTTGATAAGGAAATATAATCAGCATCTAATTCCTTGTACTTTAAAAAAAAAGAAATGTAGTGAAAAGAATCATAGAATGTTTTATAGAGGAAGAACTGAGTCTTAAATAATACATAAGAATTCAATAATAAGACCTGGGGTGGAAGACTTTACAAGCAGAAAGAACAATATTTTATTTCTATTATTATTATGTGAGAAAGATCATGCACACAAGCTAGGGAGAGGGACAGGGGGAGAGAAGGAATCTTAAGCAGATTCCACAGTCAGTACAGACCCAAATGCAGGGCTGAATCCTATGAGCTGGGGGTCATGACCTGAACTGAAATCAAGGGTTGGTGGCTCAACCAACTAAGCCACCCAGGAACCTGAGGGAACAGTATTTATAAGGGTTCAGAGACATGAAAGAACAGAGAATTATTGAAAGAGTATAAACAGTTAAGAATGGATGGACTATAATGAAAAATTAGGAAATGGATTTTTTTATTCTTGGGAATAAATGTAAGAAAAGACGTGTAAAACTTATACTCTGGAAACTATAAAACATTGCAGAAAATAAATTTACCTAATTGGGAAAAACCATTCTACATTCATGATCAGGAAGACTTAACATTGTTCAGATGGCAATATTCCCTCAACCAGTCTACAGATTCAATGCAGCCCTCAGCACAATTCCAGCTGACTTTAATATAGAAATTGACAAGTTTATTCTAAAATTCACATAGAATTGCAAAGGAACCAGAATACCAAGAATAATCTTAGAAAAGAAGAGCAAAGTAGAAGGACTCATGCTTCCTAATTTCAAAACTTACTATAAAGTATTAGTCAATAAGACGGTTTGGCATTGGCATAAGAATAGACATAAATGGTTGGAAAGAACTAAGAGTCCAGAAATAAACTCTTAAATCAACAGTCAACTGATTTTCAACACCAGTGGCAAGACTATGCAATAGGGAAAGAATAGCTTTTTCAAACAAATAACGGAGGAACAACTAAATAACCACATGCAAAAGAATATAAATTGGTCCCTTACTTCACACCATACATAAAAATAAACTGAAAATGGATCAAAGACTTAAATGTAAGAGCTTAAACTATAAGACTCTTAGAAGAAAATATGGGAGTAAAATTTCATTACCTGGGGTTTGGCAAAGGACTCTTAGATATGACACCAAAAGCATAAGCAACAAAAGAAAAAAAAAACCAGACTGGTCTTCATCATAATTAATAATATTTATGTTTTTGTTAATGGATGTCAAAAGAAAGCCAGAGTAACCATACTTAGACAAACTAGATTTTAAGACAAAGACTGTAATAACAGATGAAGAAGGGCACTATGTCATAATTAAGGGGTCTATCCATCAAGAAGAGACAATTGTAAATATTTATGCCCCAACTTGAACACCCAAATATATAAATCAAATTATCACAAACATAAGCAAATTTACTGATAATAATATCATTATTGTAGGAGACTTTAATACTCTACTTACAGCAATGGAAAGACCATTTAAGCAGAAAATCAATAAGGAAACAATGGCTCTGAATGACACACTGGACCAAATGGACTTAACAGATATATTCAGAACATTTCAAGGTAAAGCAACAGAATATATGTTCTTCTCAAGTGCACATGGAGCATTCACCAGAATAAATCACATATTGGATCACAAATCAGCCCTCAACAGGTTCAAAAAATTGAGATCATACCATATTTTCAAATCACAATGCTATGAAACTTGAAATCAACCGTAAGAAAAAAATGTAGAAAGTCTTCAAATACATGGAGGCTAAAGAACATCTTACTAAAAAATGAAAGGGTTAAACAGGAAATTAAAGAAGAAATTAAAAAATACATGGACGCAAATGAAAATGAAAACACAACAGTCCAAACCATTTGGGATGCAGCAAAGGCAGTCCTAAGAGGAAAATACACTGCAACTCAGGCCTATCTCCAGAAACAAGAAAGATTCCAAATATACACATAATCTCACACTTAAAGGCACTAGAAAAGTGGCAGCAAATAAAGCCCAAAGTCAGCAGAAAAGTGGGAATAAATATTAGAGCAAAAATAAATGATATAGAATCAAAAAACAAAAAACCCAAAAACCAAAACCAAACAAACAAAAAACAGTAGAACAGATCAATGAAATTAAGAGCTGATTTTTTTGAAAGAATAAACAAAATTGATAATCCCCTAGCCAGACTTCTCAAAAAGAAGAGAGAGGACCCAAATAGATAAAATCACGAATGAAAGAGGAGAGATCACAACCAACATTACCGAAATACGAATAATTATTTTTAAAAATTTTTTAATGTTTTATTTATTTCTGAGAGAGAGACAGCATGAGCAGGGGAGGGTCAGAGAGAGAGGAAAATACAGAATCTGAAACAAGCTCCAGGCTCTGAGCTAGCTGTCAGCACAGAGCCCGATGTGGAGCTCCAACCCACGAACCGTGAGATCATGACCTAAGCAGAAGTCGGATGCTTAACTGATTGAACCATCCAGGCTCCCCAAAATACAAACAATTGTAAGCAAATACTATGAAAAATTATATACCAACAAACTGGACAATCTAGAATAAATGAACAAATTCCTAGGCACTCACATACTACCAAAACTCAAACAGGAAGACATAGAAAATTTGAACACGCTCATAACCAGCAAAGAAATTGAATCAGTTATCAAAAATCTCCCAAAAAAGAATCCTGGGCCAGTGGCTTCCCAGGGGAATTCTACCAGACATTTAAAGAAGAGTGAATACTCATTCTCCTCAAACTGTTCCAAAGGATAGAAATGGAAGGAAAGCCAGTATTACCTTGATTCCAAGACCAGACAACGATCCCACTAAAAAGATGCAAAAATTCTCAACAAGATACTACTAAAAAGATTTCAACAGTACAGTAAAAAAAATTTTTTACGTTTATTTATTTTTGAGAGACAGAGATGGTGTGTGAGTGGGGGAGGGGCAGAACAAGGAGGAGACACAGAATCCAAACCAGGCTCCAGGCTCTGAGCTGTCAGGGCAGGGCCCAACATAAGGCTTAAATGCACAAACCGTGAGATCATGACCTGAGCTGAAGTCAGACACTCAACTGACCGAGCCACACACGTGCCCCTCAATTGTACATTAAAAGAATTATTCACCTCGATCAAGTGGGATTTATTCCTGGGCTGCAGAGCTGATTCTATATTTGCATCCCAATCAACATGATACATCACATTAATAAAAGAAAGGATAAGAACCATATGATCCTTTCAATAGAATAGATGCTGAAAAGGCATTTGAAAAATACAACATCTTTGTTGATAAAAACTCTCAAGAAAGTATGGATAGAAGGAACATATCTTAACATCATAAAAGCTATATATGAAATACCCACAGCTAATATTATCCTCAATGAGAAAAACTGAGAGCTTGCTCCCTAAGATCAGGAACATGACACGGATGTCTACTCTCACTCTGTTGTTCAATATAGTACTGGAAATCCTAGCCTCAGCAATCAGACAAGACAAAGAAATAAAAGGCACCCAAATAGGCAAGGAAGAAGTCAAACTTTCACTCTTTGCAGATGGCATGATAGTCTATATGGAAAAGCTGAAAAATGCTCAAGCTGATAAATGAATTCAGCAGCATTTCAGGATACAAAGATCAACGTACAGAAATTGGTTGTATATAGAATACAGCAGCAGAAAAAGATGTCAAGGAATTTATCCCATTTACAACTGTACCAAAACCCATAAAATACCTAGGAATAAACCTAACCAAAGAGGTAAAAGATCTGTACACTGAAAACTATAGAAAGCTTATGAAAGACATTGAAGAAGACTCAAAGTAATAGAAAAACATTCCACGCTTATGGATTGGAAGAACAAATATTGTTAAAATGTTGATACTATCCAAAACAATCTGCACATTCAATGCAATCCCTATCAAAATAACACCAGCATTCTTCACAGAGCTAAAAACAAAACAATCCTAAAATTTGTATGGAACCAGAAAAGATCCCCAATAGCCAATAATGCTGTAAAAGAAAACAAAAGCTGGAGGCATAACAATTCTGGACTTTAAGCTGTATCACAAACCTATAATCATCAAGACAGTATGGTAGTGGCACAAAAACACATATATTAGTGGAATTTAACAGAGAGCCCAGAAATGGACCCATAATAGCATGGCCAACTAATCTTCAACAAATAAGGAAAGAGTATCCAGTGGAAAAAGACAGTCTCTTCAGCAAATGGTGCTGGGAGAACTTGACAATGACATGCAGAAGAATGAACCTGGACCACTTTCATACACCATACACATGAATGAACTCAAAATGGATAAAAGATCTAAATATAAGACATAAACCATCAAAATCCTACAGGAGAAAACAGGCAGCAATCTCTTTGACCTAAGCCAAAGCAACTTCTTACTTGGCAGGTCTCAAGAGGCAAGGAAATAAAAGCAAAAGTGAACTATTGGGACCTCATCAAGAGAAAAAGCTTCTGCATAGCAAAGGAAACAATAATAAAACTAAAAGGCAACCAATAGAATGGGAGAAGATACTTGCAAATGACATATCAGATAAAGGGTTGGTATCCAAAATCTATAAAGAATTTATCAAACTCAAAGTCCAAAAAACAAATAATCCAGTGAAGAAATGGGCAGAAGACATGAATAGTGCTTTTCCAAAGCGCTAACAGATATGTGAAAAGATGCTCAACATCACTCATTATCAGAGAAACACAAATAAAAACCACAATGAGATACTATCTCACACCTATCAGAATGGCTAAAATACTCAGGAAACAACAGATGTTGGTGAGGATGTGAAGAAAGGGGAACACTTTTGCACTGCTGGTGGGAAATCAAACTGGTGCAGGCACTCTGGAAAACAGTATGAAGGTTCCTCAAAAAATTAAAAATAGAACTACCCTTTGAGCCAGCAATTACAATGGAATACTACTCGGTGATGAAAAACGAATTCTTGCCATTTGCAACAACGTGGATGGAACCTAGAGTGTATTATTAAGTGAAATGCATCAGTCAGAAAAACACAGATACCATATGATTTGACCCATGTGGAATATGAGAAACACAATAGAAGAACATAGGGGAAGAGAAGGAATAATAAGATAAAAACAGAGAGGGAGGCAAACCAAAAGACACTAAAATACAGAGAACAAGCTGAGGATTGCTGGAGGGGAGGTGGGTGAGGGGATGGGCTAAATGGATGATGGGTACTAAGGAGGGCACTTTTTAGGATGAGCACTGGATGTAAGGGATGAATCACTGGGCTCTACACTTGGAGCCAAGACCACACTGTATATTACAAACTTGAATTTAAATTAAATGAAAGGTTTATGTTTTAAAGCATACCATCAGGAAAGTGAAAAAGCAACCAAAAAACTGAGGGAATATATATTTGATTCTCATTATTCGCAGTAACTGTGTTCTATAAAGTTACTACAAACACTGAATTAACAAATAGTGAATCATTGCTCCTAAGGAAAATACAGGATTAGTTTTCTGCAAGTGGGTGGTCACAGCATTTTTATCAACCAATGAATTCATAACCTTTTTTGTGTGTGCTTCTGTTTAAAGACAACATTTTAAATATATACTGTCGATTCCCTGACACTGAACTCATGGCTAACAGCAATACAACTCATGCCTGAAAAAAGCTTATTTAACACATATAATTTCTCCTTAAGGCACATCACAGCTTTCTTGTACTTAGGCACACTAAACAGCATTTCAGCATTACACTTGAAAGTTATTTTAAACAGCAGAGTGACCAACAGTAAGCACAAAAATACCCAAAAATTTTTTTTAAATCTGTCACTAAATAGACCAGAAAAAGGAAACTTATTTACAACATGAGAGCTGAAACAAGAAAGCAGAAGTCTGCTTTATGCCACCTTACCTGGGAAGGTGCACACCAGGAACCTTAATTTTTTTTTTTGTTTTTTTGGGTTTTTTTTTGCCACTCTGCACATCTACATGTCCTTGAATGTGAAAGCACTGCAAGTATTGATTGGGGCTACAGATAAATTTCAGTGAGTAGGGAGGAGGAGCCAAGAGGGTGGAACAGCATGGAAGTCTTTTTTCTGTCTCGTGTCCATGGCTCTATTTGAGCCAGATCAACACTAAGCCTTCCTGCACACCTAGAAAACTGATTTGAGGATTAACACAACAATCGGCACCACCTGAACCACAGAACTCAGTAGGTATGTGGCACAGAGACGTGAACTGAAGGAAAGAGAAGCCGCGGAGGGTAGGGAGCTGTTTTTGCTTGCAGAGAGAAGACAGAGATGGGGTGGGAGTATGGGAAAAGCACAGCCCACAAAAGCAGCTGGAGATAAAGTGGAAAAGTGGTACCCAGTCGCGAGGACTGAACTAAAAAGGCAGAAACAAGAAAGGTGAGGGTTTAAATTCCATTAGGACCCTATAAACTCTGCAGCTCCATACCTGACCAGTGCTCTGGTAGGAAGGGTGAATCCCCAGGAGCATAGTGGGTCCAGGAGGTCCTGGGGCCACGCATGATTTTCCATAATCCCTGAAACGATGCTGCTACATGATCGGGTGAACTTTTTCTGGGGTAGGCTGGCACACAGACGCACTATCTGGACATCGGCAGCAGCACAGTCCCAGGAATGTTCCTGGGTGCGGCTGGCACCTAGCCATTACTCAATGAGACCCTCCCCCAGAGGATCTAAGCAGTTCAAACCCCCCAGTCCCTCAGAAGTAAGGCGTGGGGAAACACAGCTGCACCTGAGATAAAACTCAGGAGGGAGTGCTGCTTTGCAACCTGATGGCTGGGTCACAGATAATGTAAAACCGGGGAGTGGATGGAGGCCAGAGACAAAGGACGGGTGCACGATTCCTGGTCTGGGAGAGCACAGAGTTCCGATACTAGAGACTGGGTAGTTGAGTGACGCCATTTTCACCCCACCCTCCCATGCACACACAGACCTACAGGCCCCACCACAATCCACCCCAGTAAGCTAAGTGGCGCCATCTAGTGGAGAACAGAGCCATTACACTAAGCCCCGTCCAACTAGGCCAACCTGGCTCATCAGGAACACCACATCTCTCCTCCTCCTTAGTTTTCAGACTATAAAGTGCCTCATATTTTGACACTCAGATCAATGGAACAGAATAGAGAACCCAGAAATGGACCCACAAATGTATGGCCGACTAATCTTTGACAAAGCAGGAAAGAAATGTCCAATGGAATAAAGACAGTCTCTTGAGCAAATGGTGCTGGGAAAACTGGACAGTGACATGCAAAAGAATGAACCTGGACCACTTTCTTACCATACACAAAAATAACCTCAAAATGGATACAAGACCTAAATGTAAGGCAGGGAGCCATCAAATGAGGAGAAAGCAAGCAAAAACCTCTTTGACCTTAGCCACAGCAACTTCTTACTCAACATGCCTCTGGAGGGAATGGAAACAAAAGCAAAAATTAACTATTGGGACCTCATCAAAATAAAAATCTCCTTCACAGCAAAGGAAATAATCAGCAAAACTAAGAAGCAACCGATGAAATGGGAGAAGATATTTGCAAATGACATATCAAATAAAGGGTTAGTATCCAAAATCTATAAAGAACTTATCAAACTCAACACCAGAAAAGCAAATAATCCAGTGAAGAAATGGGCTAAAGAATGGACACTTCTCCAAAGAAGATATCCAGATGGCCAATGAACATATGAAAAGATACTCGACATCACTCATCGTCATGGAAATACAAATCAATACCACAATGACAATGCCACCTCACACCTATCAGAATGGCTAACATGAACAACTCAGGCAACAACAGATGTTGGTGAGGATGCAGAAAAAGAGAATCTCTTTTGCACTGCTGATAGGAATGCAAACTGGTTTAGCCACTCTGGAAACAGTATGGAGTTTCCTCAAAAAACTAAAAATAGAACTACCCTACAACCCAGGAATTGCACTAATAGGTATTTATCCAAGGGATACAGGTATGCTGTTTAAAAGGACACATGCACCCCAATGTTTATAGTCACACTGTCAACAATAGCCAAAGTGTAGAAAGAGCCCAAATGTCCACCGACAGTTGGAGAAAGAAGATGTGGTGTATATATATGTATATATATATATAGAGAGAGAGAGAGAGTATTACTCAGCAATCAAAAAGAATCAAATCTTGCCGTTTGCAACTACATGGATCAAACTAGAGGGTTCTATGCTAAGCGAAATTAGTCAGAGAAAGACAAATATATGACTGCACTCATATGAGGACTTTAATATACAAAACAGATAAACATACGGGGAGGGAAGCAAAAATAATATAGAAACGGGGGGGGGGCAAAAACATAAAAGACTCAAATACAAAGAACAAACAGAGGGTTACTTGAGGGTTTGGGGAGGGGTATGGGCTAAACGGGTAAGAGGCATTAAGGAATCTACTCCTGAAATCATTGTTGTACTATATGCTAACTAACTTGGATATAAACTTTTTAAAAATATGAATTAAATAAAAAATTTTTCAGTGAGTAGGAAAATTTGTAAATATGGAATCCATGAATAATGAGAAACAACTGTATTTGCAAATAATATATCTCATAAGGTTCTTATGTACAGGAACATACAATTAAACAATTAAAAAATCACAAATAACCCAATTGAAAATGGGCAAAGAATTTGAATAGACATTTCTGCATTAAGAAATTCATACAACTAATAAGCACACAAAAATGTTGCTCAAGATCATTAGCCATCAGGGAAATGCAAATCAAAACCACTATAAGATACCGATTTGGGCCCACCAGAATAACCAGAATCCAAAAGTTGAATAAGGGCACCTGGCTAGCTCAGTCAGTGAAGCATATGACACTTGATCTCAGGGTTGTGGGTTTGAGTTCCTTGCTGGGTATAGATATTACTTAAAAAGAAATCTTTTTTAAAAAGTTGAATAACAACAAGTATTGGCAAGAATGAGAAGAAATTGGAAGCTTCATACACGGCTAGTGGGAATGTAAAATGGGACAACCACTTTGGAAAATAGTATGCACTTTACCAAATTTTTAAACATAGTTAATATATGAACCAGAAATTCCACTCTTAGATATATAACCAAAAGAAACAAAATAATATGTTTACACATAAACTTGTACATGAATGTTTATAGCTGCATTATTCTTAATAGCCTAAAAGTAGAAACGACTCAAATGTCCATCAACTGCTAAATGGATAGACAAAATGTGGTACATCAATTCAGTGGAATATTATTTGGCAACATAAAGTACTGACAAATGCTACAACATGAATAAAACTTGAAAACCTTATGCTAAGTGATAGAAGCGAGTCACAAAAGACCAAGTAGTATTCATTCCATTCCTATTTAAGTCCAAACAGTGAGATTTATAGGCATAGAAAGTAGATTAGCGGTTGCTTAGGCCTGAGTAGGGGGTTAGGAGAGTGGGATGGTGAGATAAGAAGGTGATAGCTAAAGGGTATGAGATTTCTTTTCAAGGTGATGAAAATGTTCTAAAATTGGTGACACTTTCACATATACTAGAAACCACAAAACTGTACACTTTAAATGGGTGAATTGTACTATAAGTGAATTATATCTCAATAAAGCTATTTTTAAAAGGGAATGCATGGAAGCATAGAATTTAACAGTGGTCATTCTGAGATAAGGGCCTAGAATCAAAGTAGACATACCATGAGGCAAGAGAGAGCCAAAGGCAAGCCAAAATAATGTTCCTCTCGACATTAAGCTATCTCACTCATCTTTCCTCTGGCTAACCCATATAAAAGGAAATTTTCTGCCTTTAGCAACATTTGCTTAGAAGATATTGAAATTGAATATTGGGTGTTATGACAATTTGTTCTAACAAACTGAAGCTGACAAATGATCACAAAATCTGAATTACCCCAGGATTTCAGACTCTCTTCTAGACATAGTTAAGACTTTTTCCTGACCAATGGACAAAAGGACTACTTTAACCAATCACACACAGACCAAAGAACATTACACCCTATCCAGAGTGCTGGTTTTCTGTAAAAAAAAAATGTTTTAAATGTTTATTTATTTTTGACAGAGAGAGAGAGAAAGAGAGAGAGCACAAGTGGGGGAGAGGCAGAGAGGGAGGAAGACACAGAATCTGAAGCAGGCTCCAGGCTCCCAGCTATCAGCACAGAGCCTGACTTGGGGCTCAGACTCACAAACAGTGAGATCATGACCTGAGTTGAAGTTGTACGCTTAACCTACTGCTTAACCAGGTGCTCCAAGAGTGCTAGTTTTCAATCTTTAAGACAACTACCTAAAACTCCCTTTACAACACATTTCCGCCTGTGTGTCCACTCAGTGAATTTCTTCCCTGCCTGACAAATATGTTTAGTTTTGTTTTTTAAAGTTCCCTTAATCTCTGCTTTGTTATTTGGCACCCCTTACCCATGGTGCCCCCCCTCACTTCTTACCACATGTGCTCTCTTCTTGTCCTTTCATTCTTTCCTTCCTTCCTACTCCTAAATCCACCCCTAAAATTCTCAAGAGGAGTCTCAGGATTTCTAACATCACAAACCATTGTTCTCTTTCTTTTGACTTTTACAAGAGTCTGTGATCACCACCATCAATGATTCAGCTCTATTCAAATCTCTCCTTGTGTATGGAATGCCCTCCCACCTCCCCTTGGCATCTTCACTGCTAAAATCCACCCAGTACACAGAAACCCACTCTAAATTGGACCCAATTGGGTTAAACCCACTTTAAATTTTAAATTGCACTTAAAATTCTTTGCTTCACAAAGAAGCCTTCCCCAAAGGCTTCAGAAAAGACTGATACCTTGCTTCCCTGAACTCTTCAAATCTTTGCTTATAATTTTCTCATATCATTTTCCATCAGAGGCTCCAGCTAATGATATTACTCAATTAATTTTCCTATAAGACAGAGCGCTCTCTGAAATTCAGGGTATTTATAAGTAAAAGATACATTGTCCATAGTTACTCTAGAGGAAATAATAGCGGAGTTTGGCCTTTGAGCTCTTCTACTTTTGGATATTTCTCTAGGTAGTTCTTGTACTAAAAAACAACTGACATATCCATAATGCTTTATATTTAAAGATATTTGTCAATGTAATTTCTCATTTAGTCCTCAAAAGAATGCTGAGAGATAAGTATTTTTATTTGCTCTATTTTACAGATGAAGGAACTTAGAGAGTTAAGGGACTTGATGAATGTCATACAACAGTTCCAGTTTGCAAATCTCACCCACTGCTTTCTGCTGATGCTGTCATCAATAAAAACTGGGATTATTCTACAGGATATCTTATAAAGTGATAGGCAAAGCCATGTATTCAGTGTTTCTACAAAATTAGGCAATAATACAGTCTTCAGTATCTTATATTTCCTTACATATTAACAAGCCATCAGCCCATTAATATCTTGTACTCTTGGTGGTTGAACGTAGCTCACTTTTCCTCTAGTTAACATTAAAAATATTTTTTTTTACATTTGTTTTATTTTTGAGAGACAGAGTGAGACAGAGTACAAGCCGGGTGTGTGTGTGGGGGCGGGGGGGGGGGGTATAGAGAGAAGGAGATACAGAATCTGAAGCAGTCTCCAGGCTCTGAGCAAGCTGTCAACACAGAACCCAATGCAGGGCTCGAACCCCTGAACCATAAGGTCATGTCCTGAGCCAAAGTCAAATGCTCAACCAACTGAGCCACCCAGGTGCCTCATCCTCTAGTTAATATTTAACATCTACATAATTCTAGTGATTTATCTGGTCTATTGATGTTAAATCCTATCTGAAAGTCACAGGATGCTGAAAACTCACAAAGAAGAGATAGGCAACCTCCAAAAACAAACATCTGTATTTCAAGGGCAAAGATCATACTACCAGACTGACAGATCCTTGGTAACTCCACTTTACAATGATGGGAAGAGACAACTAAGAAGACATTACAAAACACCATAATAACAGGACAGATTTTCCCTCTAATTTATAAAATCCTATTCAGAATTATAGTTTTGAATTAGGTTGAAACCACATATGGCTTCATGTCCAAAGGTCTGTCAAGAATCACGAAATCAACAAGTCAACTGTGAGATTCTTAACCCAGATAAGCCTTTGTTTTCTTATAAATTGCTCCAAGACTCCAAAAGAATCCAAGTTCCTATAAATGGGGTCCTGGCAAAACAAAATAGGCAAACTTTGTTTTATTGTACTTTACTGATATATTGTGTTTTTTACAAATTGAAAGTTTGTGGCAACCTTCCATTAAGCAAGTCTATCAATGCCGATTTACCAGAAGCATTTGCTCATTTCATGTTTCTGTGGCATATTCTGGTAATTTTCATAATACGTCAAACTTTTTCATTATTGTTGTATTTATTTTGGTGATCTGTGTGATTAGTTACTTTTAATGTTACTATTAAAATTACTTTGGGACACCAAGAACTGTACCCATGAGATGGAAAAATTATGTTTTCAGTTCACTAACTGATCATTCCCCTATCTCTCTCCCTTTCTTCAGGCCTCCCTATTCCCTGAGACACAACAATACTGAAATTGGGCCAGTCATAACCCTACAGTGCTCAAGTGTTCAAAGTGAACAATAACCCTCTCAGTGTTCAAGTAAAGGGAAGAGTCATATGTTTCTCACCTTGTATCAAAAGTTAGAAATGGTTAAGCCTAGTGAGAAATGGATATTCAGAGCCTCAAAGGCCTTGGCCTCTTATGCCAGTTAGCCAAGTTATTAATGCAAAAGTAAAGTTCTTGAAATGAAAAGTGCTACTCCAGTGAGTACACAAATGGTACACACACACACACACACACACACACACACACACACACACAGAAAACCCCCCCACCAGCCTCAGTGCTGTTATAAAAAAATATTTAAGTGGGTTGGATACAAAATCAAACCAGCCACAACCTTCCTTTAAGCCAAAGCCTAATTCAGGGCAAGGCCCTAATTCTCTTCAATTCTATAAAGGCTGATAGAGGTGAGGAAGCTGCCAAAAAGTCTGAAGCTAGCAGAGGTTGATTCATGAGATTTAAAGAGAGAACCATGTGCATAAAATAAAAGTGCAGGGTAAAGCAGCAAGTACTAATGTATAAGCTGCAACAAGTTATCCACAAGATATAACTAAGATAATTAATGAAGGTGGATACACTAAACAACAGATTTGAAATATAGATGAAACACCCTTCTATGGGAAGAAGATGCCATCTAGGACTTTCATAGCTAGAGAGGAGAAGTCAATTCCTGGCTTCGGAGCCTCAAAGAACAGGCTGGCTCTCCTTTTAGAAGCTAATGCTGCTGGAGACTTCCAGTTGAAGCCAATGTTCATTGACCATTCTGAAAATCCCAGAGCCCTTAAGAATTATGTTAAATCTACTCTGCCTATGCTCTATACATGGAAAAACAAAGTCTGGATGACAGGACATTTAAACAACATGGTTTACTCATTATTTTTTCAGGGCAAAAAATATTCCTTTCATAATATTACTGTTCATTGACAATGTTCCTGGTCACCCAAGAGCAATGTACTTGGTATTCCATCCCTCTGATGGATATGTAGACAAGATTAATGTTTCCATGCCTACTAACACATCATTCTGTAGCCAATAAATCATGGAGGAATGTCAACTTTCAAGTCTTATTACTTAAGAAATACATTTCATAAGGCTACTGCTGCCACAGACTGTGATTCCTCTGATGTATCTGGGCAATGTAAATTAAAAAGCCTTCTGGAAAGGACTTGCTACTCTAGGTATCCCTAAGATCATTCATGATTCATAGGAAGAAGAGTTTAGAAGAAGTGTATTCCAATCCTCATGACTTTGAGGGGTACATGACTTCATTGGAAGAAGTAACTGTGGATGTGATAGAAAGAACAGGGACACCAGAATTAGAAGTAGAGCCTGAAGCTGTGACTGAATTGCTGGAATCTCATGATAAAGCTGTAACAGATGAATAGTTGCTTCTTATGGATGAGAAAAGAGAGTTGTTTCTTGAGTTGGAATCTATTCCTGGTGAAGATGCTACGAAAATTGTTGAAATGACAATAAAACATGTATAATAATATATAAATATAGGTGATAAAGTAATGGCAGAGATTGAGAAAACTGACTCCAATTATGAAGCAAGTTCTACTGTAGATAAAAAAGTTATCAAACAATATCACATGCTACAGAGAAGTCATTCTTGGAAAAAAAAGACAATTGATGCAGCAAACTTCATTGTTGCCTTATTTTAAGAAATTCCCACAGACACCCCAACCTTTAAAAGCCACCACTTTGATGAGTTAACAGCTATCAACATCAAGCAAGATCCTCCATCAGCAAAAAGATTATGAATTGCTGAAAACTCAGATGATAGTTAGCATTTTTTAGCAATCAAATACTTTTAAATTAAGGTACATACATTGCTCTTTTAGACATAATGTTATTGCATAGTTTATAGAGTATACTATAGGGCAAACATAACTTTTATATGCATTGGGAAATGATAAAAAAAATGTTTGATTCATTTTACTGCAATAATCAATTTTTTGCAGTGGTCTGGAACTGAGCCCACAGTATCTTTGAGTTATGCCTATAGCTCCCATTTTATAATCCTGTTCTCAATGAGATTTTAAGTTTCATATGGTCAAGGACCACAGTTTGCAAATCTCTATTCTTCCTTAGCATCTCATTGTCGTGTATAGACTATGCCTAGTGAATGTGCTTGCCTTGAATTAGATTAATCCATAGAGATAAATTGACAGCATAATTTCTTATCTAGCTTAGATAAGACAATGTACTTATCAAGAAGTCTGATCTAAACAGTGCTGTATATTAAGGAGGGAAGTTTTGATTCATGTTCTGGATCCCTTCAGCTATCCTTGTCTATTCTGTAGGTGGCAGATAAATAGAAATCTCTTTAACATAAGGAAAAACTGAAGCACAATTTAATTTCAAAAAATTTCACACAAAATAAGATTTAACATCTTATCAGAATGTCAGCTATGCTACACATTGTACATTAGGACTAGTCATTTAATTCGTGACAATGACTTTTTAAAATTTTGTTTACTTATTTTGAAAGAGACAGAGACAGTGCAAGTAGGGGAGGGGCAGAGAGGAAGGTAGAGAGAGAGAGTCTCAAGCAGGCTCCATGCTGCCAGCACAGAGCCTGATGCAAGGCTCAAACCCACAAAGCCATGAGATCATGACCTGAGCTGAAACCAAGAGCTGGATACTTAAACAATTCAGCTACCCAGGTACCCCAACAATGAATTTTTATTTAAAAAATGTGGATATCTTTTGAAAGAAAGAAATCTTAATGTTCTTCCTTCTGAGATTTTGAAAAAAAATATTTATTTACTAAACAATTAAATGTCTTAATGTTTCAAGTCAAACACTCTTCCTTGGCTCCCAAATGTTTTCAGAAATAAGTTTTTCCTTGTTAATTTCCAAATCTTGGCTGCATTTCCTGCTAATTTCAAACATATGTCATATATGAAATATGTTGTTTTCCAAGCCTAATTTTGGCAGAAGGGCATTTTGGAACTGGCATAGAAAGATCTGGGGACAAACAAACAGGACAGCTTGAAGCTTCCACAATTTCATAACAATTTTATTTTTTTCATCTACCTCCAGGTCCACAATGGCAAGGGCAACAGTGAGGGGTAGGTGGGCTCCAATATAAATTTCAACATAAGGTAAAATACACCTTGAAGTTTTATATCTAACCCTTTAACTTGTTTTCCAAAAAAGTCACTTCTAAATAGTAATAACATTTTTTTTTAAGATATAGGATGTAAAGTGAAGTTAAGACCATGATAACTAGAGTAATAAAATACTGATATTATCACTCTAGTTCCCTGAGATTTATAGTCAAATGAAATAAAAGGGTAAATCAATGTGAAAAATTCTTCTTAACCTTCCAAATTTTCACTGTACTGTTAACATTTGGAAAACACCAGACATATCCAACTATATAAAATCAATTTTCTTCAGATACCCTAAAACTGATTTTGTGAAGAAGTACTTAGTACTTAATAGAAAAAAAAGAATATGATTTTATTACAGCTTTCTAGATCAGTACTTGAGGACCAAGACATATAAGGCACAAATGTTTTTTATTTTTTCCTTACGAACATTCAAATTTATTATATACTTAAGTAGGAAGATCAGTTAGTATAACAAAAAGAAACCCAGTCTGGAGGCATGAAACAGGGTCCTAGTCCCAATTCCATCCTTTTCAAAAATAGTGGACTGAGTGCAGTGGCCATGATTATTCACCCCTCCCTGTATTTATAACCTTTCAAAAGTTACTTTGCAGTTCATCAATAGCTAGAGTCTATATTGTCAACCCATGTGACTTGTGAAAGGAAGTGATACTTTGACAGTTCCAAACCTAAGCCTCCTGTACTTGCCCTCCACACCCCTTTCACCACAATAACATGCCTGGGCTAGCCTTCAGGGGAATGGCACACATACAGTAGAGAGAAGTCTAATGACCCAGACATAGGAGAAGCAAGTCAAGATTAGCAAAGTCACCTACCAGTTCACAGCTGACAAAAAACACATGAGTGAGCTTCACCAAGCTCAGTGCAGATCAGTAAAAACCACCCAGCTCAATTGTAGACTTAGCTGCTCTAAGCTTCTGGTTGCTACTTGAAACTTCTAAATATGGGAATTAAAAAAATTTTTTTAATGCAGCTATAACTAACCAATATCTACCTCTAGCTTATTTAAGTGACTTCCTTATTTAATTGACATAATAGTATAGATAATTAATAGCAAGTACCTTTAAAAACTCTATCTATGTAAATTATTACTAATAAATTAAGTGTTAAGAAAGTATTAAATTAAAACCTACAAATGCTTCAATGCTTATAATGATCTGCATGTTTCATCTATTGGAATTAAGTATTAAATTTAGGCCCAACTGCAAAAACTGGCTCAGTTACAGATGAGCAGATGGCATCTATTCAAATACCAAGAAGAGCTTGATTCACAGATTTGAAAAGGTTTAAAAACTCAGACAATAAAATTATTTTTGTATGTCACTGATTTTTAAGTGAAGAGATGATTTTAACAACTTAAATCATTCAATTTTTAAAAACTTTTTTTTCATTTAAACTTACTTTTCAATTTCCTTTAAGACTAGCTTAGTCTGGGAGATTTTAGTTCTAAGTGGCATTCAGCCAGCCGCCACTCCCTTATCCTAAAATACCTATAAGGAACCAAAAAAAGAGATTAAATACAGTAACATTTAAAACTGACTATCTACCAGAGGGGCCAAGATGGTGGAACAGCATGGAAGTCTTTTTTTGCATCTCGCGTCATGAAATACGGCCAGATAAACACCAAACCATCCTGCACACCTAGAAAACTGATTTAAGAAATAACACAACAATCAGCACAACCTGAACCTCAGAACTCAGTAGGTACTCAGCACAGGGAGGTGAACTGTGCTAGAGAAAAGCCACGAGAGCATGGAGCTGTTTTTACTTGCAGAGAGATGACAGGGATGAGGAGAGAGTAAGGGAAAAGCACCACCCCCAAAAAGCAGCTGGAGAGAAAGTGGAAAAGTAGAAACAGCCACAGGGACTGAACAGAGAAGAGAGAAAGGAGAAAGGAGAAGGTTTAAATTCCATTAAGCCTCTATAAACAGGGGAAGCGCAAAGTCTGAAACTCCACAGCTCGATACCTGGTGGTGCTCTGGTGGGAAGGGTGAATCCCCAAGAGCAGGGTGAAGTCCGAGAGATCCTCAGGCTACATGAGGAGAGGCGGTTCTCCTGCTGGGAGGACATTTGGTAGGGGCTGTGTGGCCACCCCACCGGCAAAGTTCCCAGTGGACCCCAGAGAACAACTACATTCTCTATCCTGCAACAAGGATATTAATGGTAAAGCCTGGTGCCAGATGTGTGTTGTGATTTACCATATCCCTGAAATGTTGCTACATGATCAAATAAACTTTTTCTGGGGCAGGGTGGCACCCAGCCACAGTCTGGGCAGCAGCAGCAGCAGCATGGTCCCACAAACGTTCCTGGGTGCGGCAGGCACCCGCCCATTTGCTCTGTGAGATCCTCCCTCAGAAAGTGTGAGTGGGTCAAAGCCACAGTCCCTCAGAACAGAGGTTGGAAAACAGAGCTGTATCTGAGACAAAAATTAGGAGAGAATGCCACCTGGAAACCTGACAGCTTGGTCACAGATAGTGTAAAACTGGGTGAGTAGACAAAAGCCAGAGACAAAGGACAGGTGTACAATTGCTGATTGGAAAGAACAGAGTTCCTATACTAGAGACTGCATAACTGAATGATGCCATTTTCACACACCCCCCGCACATGCTCATAAACACATAAACACATACAAGTGCCAAGACAATCCACCCCTGTGAGCTAATCAGCTCACCTAGAAAACTGCTTTAAGAAATAACACAACAATCAGCACAAAAAAAGGCTCTGGAGAACAGAGCCTTTACACTAAGCCCCGCCCAACTGGGCAAACATTGCTCTTCAGGAACACCACAAGTCTCTCTGCCTCTTTAGTTTACAACTATCAAGTGCTTGATAGTTTGACTCGAAGGGGAAGATGATGTAATTTCAATCTGTTTGCTGGTACGTTCATTTTTTTCTTTTCCTTGGATATAGAAAGAGAAGAAAATATTTTTATTTTCTATTTTTATTAAAAATATTTTTCTTACATTTTTTCAACAGTATTTTTTAATTTTTTTATAAATTCTTCAAATTCTATTTTACTTCCATCATTTCATTTCATTCAATTTCCTTGTATTCATTTTTTTTGCAAACATTTTTTTTCTTCTTATCTTTCCTTTTTTCTCTAAACTATTAAGCTCCCTTCAACAAACAGACCAAAATACACCTAGGATCTAGCATCGTTTATTTGATTTATTTTGTGTTGTTTTTTTAATTTTTTTTACCTTATTAATTCCTTTCTTCCTTCAAAATGAGGAAATGAAGGAATTTACCCAAAAAGAAAGAGCAGGAAGAAATGACAGACAGGAATTCAATCAACACAGATACAAGCAAGATGTCTGAACCAGAATTTAAAATCATAATAATAAGACTACTAGCTGGGGTTGAAAATAGATTAGAATTGATCTCTATGGAGATAAAACAAGTAAAAGCTTGTCAGTATGAAATAAAAAATGCTATAACTGAGCTGCAATCTCGAAAGGTTACCACGCAGCAATGATGGATGAGGCAGAACAGCAAATCAGCAATATAGAGGACAAATTTATGGAAACTAATGAGGGAGAAGAAAGAGGGAGACTAAGGCAAAAGAGCACAATTTAAGAATTAGAGAAATCAGTGACTCATTAAAATGGAAAAACATCAGAATCATAGGGGTCCCATAAGATGAAAAGAGAGAAAAGTGGGTAGAAGGATTATGTGAGCAAATCATTGCAGAAAACTTTCCTAACCTGGGGAAAGACACAGACATCAAAATCCAGGAAGCACAAGGACTCCCATTATATTCAACAAAAAACGACCATCAACAAGGTATATCTTAGTCAAGTTCACAAAATACTCAGGTAAGGAAAGAATTATGAAAGCAGGAAGGGGAAAAAACTCCCTTAACCTACAAGGGAAAAATAGTCCTTAACCTACAAGGGAAGAAAGAACAGGTTTGCAGCAGACCTATCCACAGAATCTTGGCAGGCCAGAAAGGAGAGGCAGGATATAATCAACGTGCTGAATTGGAAAAATATGCAGCTAAGAATTCTTTATCCAGCAAGCTTGTCATTCAAAATAGAAGGAGAGAGAAAAAGTTTCCCAGACAAATAAAATTTAAAGGGGCTCATGACCACTAAACCTGTCTTGCAAGAAATTTTAAGGGGGACTCTCTGAGGGGAGAAAAGATGGGGAAAAAAAAAAAGACCAAAAGCAACAACCACTAGAAAGGACCTTCAGAAATTCCAACTCTACAGGCGACATAATGACAATAAATTCGTATCTTTCAGTACTCACTCTAAACGTCAATGGACTAAATGCTCCAATGAAAAGACACAGGGTAATGGAATGGATAAGAAAAAAAGATCCATCTATATGCTGTTTACAAGAGACCCAATTTAGCCCTAAAAACACCTTCAGATTAAAAGTAAGGGGGTGGAGAACCATCTGTCATGCTAATGGACACCAAAAGAAAGCCGAAGTAGCCATACTTATGTGAGACAAACTAGACTTTAAAATGAAGACTGCAACAAGACATGAAAAAAGGCATTATATCATAATTAAGGGGTCTATCCATCAAGAAGATATGTCAGTTTTAAACACTTATGCTCCAAATGTGAGAAGACCCATTTATATAAATCAATTAATCACAAACATAAATAAACTCATTGATAATAATACCATAATAGTAGGGGACTTCAGTACTCCACTTACAGCAATGGACAGATCATCTAAACAGAAAATCAACAAGGAAACAATGGCTTTGATTGACACACTGGACCAGATAGACTTAACAGATATACTCAGAACATTTCATTGTAAAACATACGAATATAAATTATTCTGCAGTGCACACGGAACATTCTCCAGAATAGATCACATACTGAGACACTAATAAACCCTCAATAAGTACAAAAGGATTGAGATCATACCATGCATACTTTCAGACCACAATGCCATGAAAGTCAAAATCAACCACAAGAAAATTTCTGGAAAGATAAATACTTGGAGACGAAAGAACATCCTACTAAAGAATGAGTGAGCTAACCAAGAAGTTAAAAAAGAAATTGAAAAGTACAAGGAAGCCAATGAAAATGGTAACACCACAGCCCAAAACCTCTGGAACACAACAAAGGGAGTCATAAGAGGGAAGAATATAGCAATCCAGGCCTTCCTAAAGAGCTAGAGAAAGAACAGCAAATAAAACACAAAGCCAGCAAAGAAGGAATTGAAAAAGATGAGAACATAAATAAATGCTATTAAAAAAAAAAAAAAACAGTCGAGCAGATCAATTAAACCAGAAGCCAGTTCTTTGAAATAATTAACAAAATTGATAAACCTCTAGACAGTCTGATTGCAAAGGAAAAGGAAAAGACCCAAATACATGAAATCAAGAAGAAAAGAGGAGAGATCACAACCAACACAGCAGAAATACAAACCATAATGAGAGAATATTATGAGCAATTATATGCTAACAAAATGGGCAATATGGAAGAAATGGACAAATTCCTAGAAACATATGAACTACCAAAACTGGAACAGGAAGAAATAGAAACTGTGAACAGACACTTACCAGTAGAGAGATCGACTTAGTAATCAAAAATCTCCCCAGAACAAGAGTTCAGGGCCAGATAGCTTCCCAGGAGAATTCTTTTTTTTTTTTTTTTTAATATTTTTATTTATTTCTAGGAGAGAGAGAGAGCGCGTGAGCAGGGGAGGGTCAGAGAGAGAGGGAGATACAGACTCTGAAACAGGCTCCAGGCTCTGAGCTGGCAGTCAGCACAGAGCCCAACGCGGGGCTCGAACCCACAAACCACGAGATCATGACCTAAGCGAAAGTCGGACGCTTAACCGACTAAGCCACCCAGGCGCCCCAGGAGAATTCTACCAAACACTTAAAGAAGAGTTAACATCTATTCTCTTGAAGCTGTTCCCAAAAAAATAGCAATGGACGGAAAACTTCCAAAATCTTTCTATGAAGCCAGCATTACCTGGATTCCAAAACCACACAAAGACCCCACTAAAAAGGAGAACTATAGACCATTTCCCTGATGAACATGGACGCAAAAATCCTCAACAAGGTACTACCCAATTGGATCAAATAACACATTAAAAAAATTATTCACCATGACCAAGTAAGATTTATACCTTGGATGCAAGGCTGGTTCAATATCACCAAAACAATCAATGTGAAACTTCATATCAATAAGATTCTCTGCCATCTTGCCTCTCACACAAGTCTCTTTTACAACTTTACAAATCATTTTCATGTTCATTAACTCATTTAGTCCTCAAAGCAACTCCATGAGATAGGTACTATTTTCCCATGAAAAATGACCACATCCTAAATCCTTAGTGATTTCTCAAGAAAAGTTGAATGTGAATGCTGAGGTTGGGTTTTTTCCATATGCTAAAATCAACAGGTATTTTCAGTTCAAGGCGACAGACTAGAAAAACATATTTACTTTCTGTTCCTCCTGAAACTATACTTAATACAAGTGTAGAAATACCAAAATTAATACCGATCAAAGCCAAGAGAATGTGGAAGTCATCAAACACAGAAAGATTTTGATACATTTCGAGAAGGCAAAAAGTGAAATGCAGGATTGATGAATAGAATGATCAAGAAAAGACTGTCCAAAGAAGGGGCTGCACAAGGCCAGTCTGCTTCTGCTCAGCCCTGTTTATAGTCAAAAGAAGAGAGAATAAGGAGACAAAAGGTATTTTAGAGAGAAAAAAAGTTCATTTAATGAGTTCCATGGCTCACTCAGTGTTCCCTCCATAGTAACTCTGTAGGAATTATAACAGATTATTGGAGAGCAAGACAAGGGAACAGGGAGGGGGTGTTGAACCACAGGGTGTCAGCTCTGGTTCATTGTCACTACTACCAACTCCATCCAAGACTACACACCCATGGCTTCATGGACTATAACTGGAGATCTTTGTTTCATAAATTGTCAGATGAGAAGGAAACTTCCGGGCAACTATAATTTGTGGTTATTATCAAAATATTTTTATTAATTATTAAATTAATCATTTAAAAATATTTTGTCTTAACAAATTCTATCTCAACATGTTTGCTTCTGCCAAGGCAAGTTATCTCAGAATAACCACTTTCTATCTAATATATTTTACCTGTAAGGACAAGTAAGAGAATGGTCTATATTTCAAAAAAGCATCCTATTTGTCAACTCCCATTTGACAAGAGGAGTCAAGAGGGGGATTTTTCTGGGATATCCTTACCCAAACTTCCTTCTATTGTCCTCAAGCCCCAACATGCTTCATATGCTTAATTTTTCCTCCCTGGGAAATAAAATGATAGAAATACATGATTTTCATTTATTGTCTTCAAATATATCTGACATCATCATCTTTTTCAGAGTTCTAGTAAGAAATCTTTGCCCAGAATTTGTAAAAGCTTGCTATTTCTGTTCAAAGAAACACCACCAAGAAACTGTTCCTTACTGAACTCAAATGATATCAAAGGACTTGTGGTTAAATGTCATATCTGGAAATCATTTTTGCTCTTAGAGAGATTAGAAAGGGCTTATAATATTTCTCCTTTTTATCAAAAGAATTATGATCTGAGCAAAATCTTTTGTGTCCTACCAATCCCCAAGTTTACTGGGGATAGAAGTCCTAGTTTGCTCTAACATACTATAAAAGCTCTCATAACCAGAGCACTAAAGCTAATTTTGCAAGATATGAATTATTTTAAATATGAAAAAATAAATACATTAAGCCTTGGTTCACCAGCATAATTTGTTCTGGAAACATGCTTGTCATCCAAAGCACTTGTCTATCAAAGTCAACTTCCCCATAATAAAGAATGGAAACTCAGATGATTTGTTCCACAACCCCAAAATAGTCATATAACAGTCATTACAATACTGCACTATAATATAAACTAATAAAGAAAATACAAAATATTTTTAAAAAATAATGACCTATACTTACCTTTGGAAACCTTCATGGCTGCTGCGAAGGAGACAAGAGAGAAAAGGGTTCTTATGTAGGATGAGTTTCATTATCACTAACAGATGTTGACTACACTACAGTATTAATAAGCTCTTGTCATATGCTCTATTTAATGCAATTAGCAATAAGGCATCAGAGGAAAGGGTCTCTATCTGCAGGCAGCCTACCTAGAATGAAGCAAAGCATTCCTAAGCTTACTCTTGTATGGAAAAGCAAAGGACTGCCCATAGGTGCTTTGAAGTGACAAAAATACACCAGTGTCAGTTCTGGACACCTTCCAATGTTCTGAAAACTCACTGATTTCAGACAAACACGGTAGCCTGAGGCAGAGCATCAGAGCATGGGAGACGATCACTCACAATTCCACCGAGAAATAGACTGACAGAGACAGAGAGAGAGAGAACCATTGGTTCAATTGACATGTGACGTTTGGCATCGTTACTCCTTGTATTGCAAGACACCACTTGTTCGTCAAGGTAAAATTTATAAGAAAAGTCTACTAGTCTTGCGGAACACTTGCAGAACAAATTACTCACAATCCAAGATTTTACTTTGTGTCTATAGATGTGTATATAATATATATTATATGTAAATTTTTTAAAGTATATTTTTTACTGATCTATAGGATTCTTGGTTCTGAAACTTATGCATGTCATGTCCCAGATATGCAACATCAGTCCTGTGAGAGAGAAAACACTTCAATGAAGTAAGCCACAGAAATGAGATTCAAACTAGATAAAGCCACAAGTAGGCCAAGATTTTTCAAACCATCTTCCTCATGTTGAAGCTTCCAGCTCCTACACAATAATACATGTTTCACTTGCCAGACACACAAGCATATCTCTCCCCTCTTGGTCCTAAGAATCTCTAGAATTCTGTTTAAGTCCCAACAATGTGAGGTGAAGAATGCACATGGCTGGCATGCTCACTACCAACAAATTATGTTGCCATTTCTTTAATCCAATACGTTGCTCCATTCTTAACTTATAATGAATGACATATTTACTTTCTAGACATTAGTGAGATGTCTTACTAGACATATTCCTAGAAGGCAAGAGAAACTGGCTTCTAATCCATATGGAATAATCCACTGGTGAATTTCTTCCAGGTAGACCACAACATATCTAGAATATAACCTTTTATATTTTTACATACAGTCTTTACATATAATCTTATGTATCTGGATTCTTCAGAGTAGACCAAAGAGAAAATTTGACCTGCAAGGCTCAGTTACAAATGTGGGATGGTACTATACTTAACCACGGGTGGTCCATGACCTACATCTTCTGAGACCAAAACCCATTGTGGTCCCTGGTTAATTTATGAATTGAGCTTTTGTTCAGCGAAGGCCTGGTCTTGGGCAGGTCTCTACTCACTGTACTTATGGCACCAGGCTAAGTACCCTAAGAACTAGGAAAAAGAGAACATGGTAACACATGATGCATATATGGTAAGGAGGCACCACAGTCCAGAGTAAGAGCTCTGGGAGTCACTAGCTGGGCTTGAATCCCAGCTAAGCCACCACCACCTGTGTGACCTGAAGGGCGGTCTAAATTGTAACTGTTGTTTTGCCAATTCCTCAAAAGGAAGAAACCAAGAACCTGCCTGCCAGGAAGGGAGGTCTTGGGGCGCAGCATCCAGTCAGGTCAGGCTTTGGCAACTGCTTGTAAACTGGCGCCGTCTGGAGGGCGATGCTGAAAGACTGGGCAGCCCTAGCGAAGATGCAGCTGGATTGAAGCCTCACAGGGAAGCAGAGAGGGTCCCGGGGGCAGGGAGCCACCCGCTTGCAGCACTGAGATCCCCCAGCACTTCGCTTTCTTGGGGGAAAGGCTGGCGACACACACCGAGGTGCTGAGCGGCCAGACAACCACTGCACTCCCTTATAGTCCCCACGCAGTGGCCTTGCGGGTTGCATACACGTGCCAACAGGCGCACAGGCCAAGGGCAGTGGGCAGCCTACACACCGCCAAAGGCAACAGGACGTCCCAGGCGCTGGAGCATAAGGGGCGGGGCTCTGGGGCCTTGTGCTGTGGTCTCCTGCCAAGCTGCGCGTGTGCGCCCTTCTTTGTGACGTGTCCCAGGGATGCATCACTAGGGCCAGGCTGGGCCGTTAAGGCTCAGTGCGTGTTTGACCTCGAGAGGAGTCAGAAGCTCCGGAGGGGCTCTCCAGCTTTTAGACTCCAACCTCGCGATCCTTTGGCGCACAACCAGCTCACTATGGGCAATCTCCTGAGTAAGTTTCTATGTTTCCCACTCCGCAGCCACATCCCTTGCCTGGCCGTGATGGACGCCTGGTCGGCCCCGCTCATGATCCCCATCCACCACCTGGCAGGTACCACATCGCTGCTCCTTCACCTGCCCTGGACCCTGGGCACAAGCTATTCCATCAGGATTGTACGCCTTTACCACCTAGCTTTCATGTTGACCCGAGGAGGCTGTACTCCATCCAGCAGGCTGCATGTTACCTCTCTGGGCATCCTCCCCTTGGTGAACTGGAGTAACGTCTGGAAAAACCTGTGCTGTCTTCTCCTACCTTTATGATGTCTGGGCACTCCAGAGCCATAAGAAGCCCTCCTCTAGGGCAAAAATTAACTCTCCAGCATTCGCCATCTGAGACTGGAGAGAAGGCTGTGGAGCCGGTCCCATCCAGGTAACTGCCACTTTTGTGCCCAAATAGGATGGAGGAAAAGGCCCAAAAAGATCTTACAGAGAATATAGAGGATCCTGTAGAGACCAAAGGGCGGGAAGGTGGGAACTGAGCCCCCCATAGCTGCGGGGATGTACCGTTAACATCTAGTCCCCTGGAGACCAGTGGACGTCTCAGCGCCCGCCAGTGCGGCCCTGCACCTTCGGACCTTCATCCTAGTCCTCCAGGAGACAGGTTGAGGAAGGACACCCACAAGTCACTGATAAACTCCTCCCCTGAGGGCCATGAAGTCACCTCCTCACATAGCCCTGCCAGCGATGTCGTGCCTCACACAGATGAAGCCGTGCTCTCCGACCCAGCCCCGTGCTGCCCCTCACTGCGGGAGACATCAACCAAGGAAGTGTCGGGTGAAAACCATCAGTCTTCTGAGAGCACATCAGACCTATCCAGGAAGGAGATACGGGGTGGTGAGCCTTCAGGTGTGACATCAACAAAGAAAGTGTCCAGTAAAAAACATCAGCCTGTTGGGGACACATACCTATGCAGAAAAGAGAAACAGGCTAAGGAGCCTTCAGGCATGTCATCAGGGAACTCTTTGCCCCCTGTATCTGCCAGCAGTAGGCCCTGCAAACAGAAAAGATCCACCTTCTCTGCTACTGCCACCACCACAGCCAGAGTTGTGGGGCCACAGTGAGTTGCCCCCATCTCCTAAGCTGCCTTGCATAGCTATGGACAAAATCCTGGACACCTGGAATAAGATCTTGGAGGACAGAAGAGAGATCAAAGCAGACTACTCGGACACTCTGGCTGCCCCTGCTCTCTCCATACTGGCAACAGAGACTGCTAACTGTCTCCCTTCTGGCATTAACATGGTGCAAGTCCCTAGTCCTACAGCAGACTTGGCTGACCAATCTGCCAGGCCCCCAATCCCATCTGTCCCTCCAACTTTACCACCAAGTGTTGATGTTTAGCTTGCCCCTTGGGGATTCTGGTGTCACCTCCACTCCAGTAGGCAAGCCCCCTGCAAACTGCAACTCAGCTTCTGACAGCATAGCCATGGATACTACATCTCCATCTCAGGCTTCCATCATCTATTCCTTCCGTGTCCTGGGACCAGGTGCCGCTTTACACAGTGCTTCCTGGTTCTGAGAAGACACCACCCAGTAGCAGTACTGTTGTGGCCCAGGCAGCATTTGGACACAATACTGGTTCCAGCTTCAATCCAGGCACTGGGGGCCCACCCATATACCCAGTTAGTGGAGCAGTGGACCAGAACTCCAGCATTCCCACAGCTGGAGACTCTACAGCCTCCATGACCTATAAGCATCCTGGGGGCTCATCCAGGCAAAGAAAACGTCCCGCATGTGAAAGTGTTGCCATCCTGGAGAAGAGGTGCCGGTCAGGAGATCAGGCAGCCTCCCCCTTTAATCCGAGCAGCAAGGGGCCAACCGTCAAAAACCCAGGTGGTGGAGGAGTGGGAGAGGGCCACGCTGCTCCCAGGAATAGAGACTCAGCTGTTCCTGGTAACCCTAAGTGCTCCCGGGACTCATCGACGCAAAAACAAATTGCTCCATGTGGAAAAGCCCCTATCTTGGAGAAGACACCTGTATCAAGAGACGTGTGTGTGCACCCAGCACAGAGTCCCTGCAGCTTGCTGGACCACACTGCCTCAGTTGCAGTTGCAAGTGGCAGCACCAACTGTGTGCTTGGACCCACTTGTAGTTCCACGTTCCTTCCCAGTAACAGCGGTCCACCTGCCCAGCAGACAGTCAGTAAGCTCGGAGGGAACCATGTCATTCTCATGATGGTAGGACCTGGTACTCTTGCTTCACAGCAGAATAATTGCAGAGGAGCCAAGGCAGATGCAGCAAGTGCTGTAGCAGATGTAGACACTATCACATCTGTGATGGCAGGGCTCTGTGTCAGCTCCCCTCCTAAGAACACTGGGAGCTCACTTACCCCTAACACAGGTGGTGCTCTTGGGAAGAGCTCCATGCCTGCTATGACTGGATACACTTCCCGTCCCTCATCCACACACAGCGCATATGCCCCCACTAAGCACAGTGCTGGTCATGCGATAGGGGATGGCACCATGAAAGTTTAAACAGAACTTGGGCTGACCCTAGTCAGGTACTCCTCTGGAGGAGCAAGCACTGTGTTTATCCTGAGCAACTGTGCCTGTGCTCTGGGCATGACTAGAGCACCTTCATCAGCTGCCTAGGGCTTCATCAGAGCCACCAAAGAATTCCTTTCTCTGGTCATGAGTCTCAACAAATAAGGACCAAATATTCCTCTGCAAATTGTATATAACCAGAAATGGGCTTTGTTGCACCAGAAAGGGGCCCAACCACTTTAACTGAAACTTAACCTGATCTCTTCATACAGCAAGTGTGTACATTATGTGCACATGTGCGTTTTTGTGTTGTTCTGTGCATGTGTTTGTATTGGAGGGTGAGGGGCACATGAGCCCCAGTTTAGAACTACTCCAGAACACCAGATTCAAGAAGTTCCAATGGTGGAAAATCGAAGAATGTTGCATAAATCATCAACTGTGCCATCCCTGGCGTGACTGTGAACTTGGCTGACCCAAGCTCATGGCCAGTTTTCTCTGGTCTTGGAACCGGCAGGATACCCCTGTTGTCTGTAGTGGTCTCCCCAACCTATTTGCCTCGATGGGCTTTTATCATTCCCACATTGTATACTCATACACATATGTGTATAAAACTTTGTTCTTATTAATATGCCTTCACTCGTGTCTTTTTGACTCAGCAGTAGAGAAAGAATGAACCTGTGTGAATGGTGATGGGTTGAGCCAGACTTAAGGATGCAGAATTTCCCATGTCACAGTGACTGGGGTGTGGAAGTGGCTGCATGTTCTACCTGCATGCGCTGACGTCTGCACTCTGCATTTTGAATGTAAGTGATGACAGTCCAGGAGGAAGGAGGGTACAGAGGAGGGAGAGATGAGGTGACTCACCCTTGCCTCTTCCCTCTGTGTTTTGCTCCTCTCTCATTCTGCTCTGTACTAGAGGCTAGATAACCCCTGATGTGTCAAAGGAAACCACTCAATGATTTTTTTAAAAGAAATGTTTAAATGTTTTCTTGTATGTCTTCATATTTAATTTAGACTTAGGCCAGTCATTCTTACACATTCCCTTATCACCCAGGGAGGATAGATTTGACCTGGAGGAACCAAGGGAGAAAGAGCACATACCTGCTCTGTAATTGCTGGAAATTTCAGTTTCTTTGAATTTATTGTGCTGCTTCAATGCAGAAGAGATTCTCTTCAATAATTGGCCTGGCTCTGATCTAAATCACTAAAGTATCAAATCACACAGGTTACAATTGTGCCCAGTTCTGGTTGACCCTAGACTTTTTTTTACTGGATCTCCACTTGACTTAAAAAAGGGAAAATTCTTGACTGGAGCCTACATTCTAGGTGTAGAGGAGCATAAATACAAACATGCAAATGGTCTAATAGGTTAGCCAGCAACTAATGTTATGGAGAATAAAGCAGCATGTGGAGTATTGAGATTATAGGCAGAATCACAGCGTTCAGTTTAAACGGTGGACAGGATAAGCCTCACTAGGAAGGTGGGATGTGAACAGGCTAGAGGGAGGTGAATGAAGCAAATGTCTGAGGGAAGAGCATTCCAGATAATGAGAATAATCACTGCAAAAGCTCAGAGGAAAGGTACCTGATATCCTCAGGGAGATTATAAACTAATATGCCTGGAATAGAGTCAGCAAAGGGAGGTAAGAGAGTAGGACAGAGAAGATGTGGGTTGAATTCCCTGCACCATTTATTGGTGGCACAATGACAAACAGCAGAGCCATCTTTCAAGTGTCTTGGTGAACTCAATACTTTTTCCATGGCCTATTTACCTTGCAAAATTTGGGGAAGGCTAAAATAAATAAGGTAAGGAAGTAATTTAAATCGTTGTTTTGTTCTATAAATAAGTATAGATGCATAGTAGATAGATAGATAGATAGATAGATAGATAGATAGATAGATAGATAGATATACACATACATGCATGGAGATAAGAGATAACATATATCTACACTTAATGAGTTCCTTAGGCAATAATGCTTTAGTTGCCTTCATCAGGTAATTCGAATACGATATCCCATTTTAACAGTAGCATAAAAGTATCTACTTTGATGAAGTAAACACATGGAAAAATACGATAACTGAGCCTAAAAATGCATAGCATTGCTCCTACTCTATGACTGCAGAGAATCGCCTGCCCTTTGTAGTCAGAACTGCCTCTCAGAAGCAGGGTTGAAATCCAGTTTGCTTCTAATACTCTTTCACCCTCTCTCAGCCATGCCTGGTAATATTACCAGAGACAATTTTTAAACATTTGTACCTGCTGATTTTCATAAAGTCTTCAAGCTAAAAGAAATATCCTGATAAGACAAAACTTAAACAAATCTGCGGTAAATGTAAAGAAGATTTTGAATTTCATTTTGTTTAAATATTTATTTTTGAGAGACAGCACGAGTTGGGAGGGGCCGATAGGGCACAGAAGATCTGAGGCAGGGTCCAAGCTGACAGCAGAGAGCCTGATGTGGAGCTTGAACTCAAACCATGAGATCATGGCCTGAGCCAAAGTTGGACACTCAACCGACTGAGCCACCCAAGTGCCACTTGAATTTCATGTTTTGATGCACTTACACATTAGAAGCAATTTCCATTTTTTAAAAATTTGTTTTAATGTTTATTTGAGGGGGGAGGTGTGGAGAGAGGAGGGGACATGGAATCTGAAGAAAGCTCCAGGCTATGAGCCTTCAGCACAGAACCCGACATGGGTCTCAAACCCATGAACCATGAGATCATGACCTTAGGTGAAGTTGGACACTTAATCTACTGAACCACCAAGGTGTCCCCTAGAAGCAATTTCTAAATAAACAGAAATATTTTATTGGTATGAGAATAATGACATGAACATAATAGCAACTTGAATTATATTGAAATGTAGCCCTTTTCTCCTGAGTTCTCCTCTCCAGAGATAGTTTTTTGCTACTTTGATGTTATCTCCTTGTTTTAAACATGATGCTTATCTTGGTGCAGCATGACGTACTCATTTTAAACAATATGTTTACCACTCTGCCATGATGGAGGAAGACAAAACTCCACTCCCCCTGTTTTCCCTCCCTCTTCCTTTCCAATACGTCATATTTAATTAATTTGACTGCTTCTCTCTTGTAACTTCATGTAATTTTCCTTACTCTTTTAGTGACGGAAGTGGTAGCAGAGGCTGAAAGCCCTGGTCCTGGAGATGGACTGCTTGAATTAGAATCCTTGTTCTTCAACTTTTGTTAGCTCTGTACCCCTGCGAAACGTCCACATCCTACCTGTGCCCACTGTTTTCTCATCCATAAACCAGGGGAAAGGATTCCTCTCTACTTTATGGGGTTGCTTGTGATAATGCAACTAAGAATGCATTTGTAGCCTTTAGTGTCTAACACAAAGGAGAGATCAAGAAATATTAGCTGTTATTATTTATATCTTGTTATTAACTATCAACTTAATCTCATGATTCTCTCAGTGCATGAGGCTGTACTCTGTAGCCCCTCTGCCTTTCCCTTCTCCTCATACAAATCACCTTCTGTGAATATGTGCTTGCTTTTATTTGTGCTGTTAGCATTTACATTTTGCCATACAGTTGTAGCAAAGTGTTGTCTGTTTTCTACACAGGTTGGCTCTCAGGGTTGAAAACCAATCAACTGTATTGAGAAAGTATCGCTTAGTCCTGGGGAAAATAGTGGGATCGGATTGTATTTCCTACTCTGCCAGTATAGCGCTTCTTCTTGTCTTTAATAGCAGTTGCTCAAAATCATGCTACATTTTGGTGTGGTTTATGCTTCTCATATATTTTCAATTAATTTTTCCTAAAATTTGAATTATTTCCCTCTTTTAATCCTTGCACTATTTGCACATTAAAAATATTTTATTTTCAAACTTGATATTCTTTTATGTACTTGGCTGGGTCCCTTCCTTTTCTAGAATGCCTGCACCTCCCCTCCTCAGTTTGGAAGCTATTAACACTGAAAGATAGGATCCAAGAAGAAAGGGGGACAGAGGGACTTCACAGACTGCCTTTAGGCTAGGCCAGAAATGCTCACTAATCACTAATTATGAAAAATGCATCATTCTGGACCCATCATCCTAATTGTGTAGCTTTGTAGGAGAAACAGCCATATGGACTTCAGCCAGTGCTCCAGGTAGTCCCCATTCCACGTTGTACCAAACACTGGACTAGGCCTTATGTGAGAGGTCACCAAAGGCTCCCCAACGCTTTATAAGATTAAACATTTTGTATAGCACTTTGGGCTGAAACTCTTAGCAGTAAGCAGGACTTTTCCCTACATCTATTTCTCAAGAACCAAAAGGTAGCTTGTGACAATTTTCAGTAGTTCAGACTCCCGGATGCATGTCTTTCTTGCCCTAAATACGTTCACTTTAGAGATCTAGAAACTACTAGACTGTGATAAGCCTGCACCGGCCCTTCCTGACCCAATGCCTGCTGGGATCCCGGGGTGATGTGACATAACCAGGCTTCCTGGCAGCAATTCACACCTGAGCTGGACGTGTTCTTTTTAACAATCCCAAAGACAGGGCGTTGCCCTCATACCCCTTCCAGATGGGTGAACTGAGGCTCGCATAATCAAACAGGTGCTAAGAATTAGAGCCACGACATGGATCTCCAGATATGGTTCGAGGCTGCCGCTGTGAGGAGGGCAACCAAATAAAGCAAGACAAAGCCAGTCCTGAAAATTCGTCTGTCTCATGTAAACAGGGCCTTTGTCTTAAATCCATGCTAAGCCAGACATCAGAGACTTTCTTAGAAATAGATTTTCAGAGCATGGAGGACACATGAAAGTTAATGGGCAAAGCGATGAGGGTAGGGGGGCCTTAAGGTAAAGGGTTTCAAACAGAAGCTCATGTTTCTAATTTTTCACTGGACTAAATCCAGGTTCTGTCGTATAGAAATTTGGAAACACTGAGGTGAAACACCTAAACTAGCCACATGGACAATCATTGAAAACTATTTTCCTGGATAGAAATATCTCTGTGTTTCCCTTGAAAAGACTTATATTGATTTCACCAAATACATATCTCGAAGTTATGACAGAAACCTGAGAAAGTTGTATATTTGAACTTTGCACTTAGCGTTGCTGGCAGGCACGTTTGTGGTGCTTGCACTGTGACTAGCACTATTATAAGGATTTAGCAAATATCAACTTGCTTCTCTTCATAATAGCAGTAGGTATCACTCCTAATAGCCACTTCTGGGGAGGGGGGACCAGAGAGGTTAAATAGCTTGTCCAATGTTACACAGTAAGTAGATGGCAAACCCAAAATTTGTAACCAGGCCATCTAGACTTTTGTCACTTTGCTGTGTTACCTTATGAGAAGCTGTGTTTAGGGAAAGGACTACGTTGTCAAGAATGAACTAAAAGCAGAAGGGAGAAATGAGAAAATGAATGACAGCAGAAACTGAAGAGGAGCTACGTTCAGAAATTTCTGTTAATGAGGCTTAGAAACAATCAGATGCTGGTTGGGATGTTCATTTAAGGAAGCACTTGAATCTATTGAGAAATGACTTGGTTTTCTTTTAAGTTCAGCAAGACTGATTGAATGAAGTGTAATGAAAACAAAATGTAGAAAGGAAAATAATAATGTGGCAAGTGAGGAGAAGGAATCTTTCCCCTCTAAGGACTAGAAGCGTGGGCTTGTGGGGGAGTAGAGAGATCTTCCTAGCAGGTGTCTAGGCATTTTTACCAAGATGAACCCATACAAAATGCTGACCATTGGGGGTGTGTGGGTGGCTCAGTGGTTTAAGCTTCTGACTTCAGCTCAGGTCATGGTGTCACAGTTTGTGGGTTTGATCCCCGCCATAGGCTCTGTGCTGACAGCTCAGAGCCTGGAGTCTCCTTTGGATTCTGTCTCCCTCTCTTTCCTCCCCAACTCTCACTGTTTGTCTCTCAAAAATAACTAAAATGGTAAAAAATATATATATATTTTAAAAATGGTGAACATTGTACTTGTTTCAATGATCCATCAAACCAAACCTCTGTTCCAAAACAGAACATATATTTTACAGCATCCCTACTATGTGTTAGACGCATTACTAAGTGTATTTCCAGTTACACATTTTTTTAAGTTTATTTATTTTGAGAGTGGGGTGGGGCAAATAGGGAGACAGAGAATCCCAAGCAGACCTGTGCTGTCACTACGGAGCCCAGTGCAGGGCTTGAATTCACCAACCACCAGTCACACATTTGATCTGGAGTAACAGTTCTGTGAGGTAGGAGTTTCCTATGGCTGCTATAAGAAGTTGCCACAAAGTTGGTGGCTTAAAACACATTTATTCTCTTATAATTCTTGAAGTCAGAGATCCAAAACCATTTTTGCTAGTCTGAAATCAGGAGTTGGCAGGGCTGTGCTCCCTCTAGAAGCTCCATTTCCTTACCTTTTCTAGCTTCTGGTGGCTGCTCCCATTCCTTGCTTTTGGCCACATCAATCTAATCCTTGTTTCATGAACACATTCTCTTTAATTGTAGTAAAATCTCCTTCCACCTTTCTCATAGAACACTTGGGATCACTTTTGGGGCCATCGGATAATCCAAAATAATATCTCCATCTTAAAATCCTTAACACTTCCATCTACGAGATCCCTTTTGCCCTTTAAGGTGACATTCTCAGGTCCTGGGGATAAGGACATTTTGGGCAAGGGTATTATTTTTCTAAGATGCAGGGAAAAAGTTTAGGGAAGTAGTTTGTCCCAGGACTTATGATGTTTCAGAGGGGCAATTTAAATTCTGGCATGCTCAGGCACCTGGGTGGCTCAGTCAGTTAAGCATCTGACTTCAGCTCAAGTCATGACCTTGCAGTTCATGGGTTCGAGCACGGTGTTGGGCTCTTTGCTGACAGCTCAGAGCCTCGAGCCTGCTTTGGATTCTGTGTCTCCCTTTCCTTCTGCCACTCCCCCACTCATGCTTTCTCTCTCTCTCTCAAAAATAAGAAAACACTCTGAGAAAGAGGGCTTAACCCCTACCCTAACTCACTGAATCTTTCTTATGTAGAATCTAGAAACCTGAATGTACTCTCTAAAAAAAAGGCTATCCTGGTATAAATTTCAGATAGCAAGAAGGAAACCTCAAGAGGTTCAGAAATTTAGTTCAGAGAAGCAACCAGAAATTCAGATGATTACCTGACACTAGAAGGACTTGCTTGATATGAAAACAGAGCTATAAATCTCACAAGATTACATGATCTTGTATGAATTTCAAACCTTTCTGCTATTAATTGGCAATCCCATAAGAATAGCCTCCCTTGAACACACTGATAATATGCTTCACAGTTTAATATTCAGTGGCCTATGTTTTGGCTAAATGAGCTTCAGGGGAAAAAAGGAAACTTGTGGTTTACTTCCATCTACTTTGGAGCCTCTGGTTAAATAATCTGCTTCTGCTGTGCTCTGTCTTCTTATCATCTGTAAAATGGAGGCAGCTCGAAAACCACAGTCATAGAAACAATGCACAGTTTTATGCACACAATTGTCTTCATTTGTTTAGAGTACCAGTAACATTTAAACTATTACTCAAACAGTACACATGCTATTTTAAATCATCTAGGACAAAACTCTGTCAAAATAAAGAAAAGGAAAGGGGCCCAAAATAACTATGATTTTCCAAAGGGAACACAATTATTTTAGGGTAGATCTGGGATCAGAACCCTGATATCATCGATCCCATTCCATTGTTCATTAATTGGGTTTTGAACGATACAGAGAAATAAAACTCCTGTGTTATATTTAACCAGCACAGGACTTGGCAAGATTGGAATTTGAGCACTGCATATTAAGAATAATTTGGAAAATTATTTTCTTTTTTCAAAAAAATTTTTTAAACTGTTACTCATTTTTGAGAGAGAGACAGAGCACAAGTCGTGGAGGGCAGAGAGGGAGGGAGACAGAGAATCCGGAGCAGGCTCCAGGCTCTGAGCTGTCAGAACAGAGCCTGATACGGGGCTTGAACCATAGTCTGTGAGATCATGACCTGAGCCAAAGTCAGACGCTTGACCCACTCAGCTACTGGTGCTCCGAAACTGGAAAATTCTTAAAACTAAGTCAGATATACACTAGATACATAGAAGACAGTGGTACCTGAAGATGATTCTACAGGAAGAGCGAAAGGAGTAGTTGAAGATGTGGATGGGCTGCAGTTACAAAAAGGAGAGGTGAGTTCCTGTTTCCCAGCACTTTGGAGGCTCCACCCCACGATGCAATATTAAAATAAAATAAACATTTGAATTAGGTCATGTTTAATTCTGCATGTTCATGTAAGCCAAAAAATATCCCAGGTAACATGTATGTTGTCAGTTAGTTTCTATCTTGAGTTTCATTTCTAAAAGTCTTTCCAAACACAAAACAGAGGTTGGAGAAAGGTACATGGGAGGCGGCAGAGATAAAATAAGACTATTTCACTTACCATGAAAATTAAGATCCAAACAAATTCTCCACAGCTGAAAATGTCCAAATAATTTTCGTTTTATGGCAAGGCTTCTGGAAAAATCATGCTGAAGGACTCAGTTACTGAAATGCCCCTTATCTGTTTCGATACATATCACTATATACTATGGGTCTTCTGAGGGGCAGAGAAACATATCCTGGCTACACATTTCCATGCCCATGATGCAGACAAGATGGTTCCAACCAACCTGAGGACATTAGAGCCCACTTTTTCCATTACTAATATTAATATAGGACAAAATTTCATATGCTTTTGCTTGTACAACCTAAGTCAATTCTTCATTAAAATGGATGGCCCAGAAAGAAGTCTGTAGTGTAGGGATCATTGGATGCTGAAGGTATTTTTGTGGGTTTTATTCATGTCATTTCTAGGTAGGGTTTCTAGGGAGGATCTACTCAAAAACTCTGAGTCTAGTTTGACATTTACAACGAAATTATCATGTAACCTTGAGCAAAGTGAGCTCATCATCATAAAGGGAGAATATTAATACTTACTATCCTTACTTTGAGGGGCTCTTATAAAGTGTCAAATAAAGTAACAAAGGTGTATATGAATGCACATATTTTCATTGTACATGCCTGAAAATAACTCTACAGAATGCACTATAAAAATCTTGATAATACGTATCTCAAAACTAGTTCTCAGTTCTCCCGTTAAAACTACATCAATTAACAAACACCTGGGGAGGCAAGATGACAGAGAAGTAGGGAGCTCCGTACTTTCTGCCTGCTCACATCTCTCAAACAATGAAGGCCTGAAGCCATAGGACACTGAACCACAAGAGTCTGGGAGGAAAAGAGACAGAGTCCACTAAGAAGACGGCCTCATAGGTGCATGATTGTGAAGTAGGGAAGATAAAAATGGGCAGGCACCTGGAGGCACAGAGGGGAGGGAGCCTCCTCCATGGATAGCTGGAAAAAGAGGAAGGGAAGAGAAAGAGCAGCTGAAACTGCTCAGAGAACTGTCCCTTGAGAAGAGAAAAGTCTCAGCCCAGGACAGAGAGGGATCCTATTATCCCATCTCTAACCGCAGGGCATTCGGAGAGAGATCCTATCTCTAGCTGTGGCGCTTTCCCTGGGCTGGGCACACCAGTCCCAGGTGGCACAAGGAGAAACTGCTCCAGTATGCCCCTTGCTGGATCCGTGGCTAGGAAGTGGCCCAGCCTGCGGGATTACATTTCAGGCGGTATCCTTAAAGCTCGAGGATTAAGATCTGGAAACGAACCCGGGCTTGGGACACAGAACATGGCCCATCTTGGCTACGCCCACAGCACAGGCATATCTGAACCAAAAGAGTGATTTACAACACTTGGTTTGAGAAGGGATTGGGGCACTACCATTTTTTCTCCACGACCACCAAGGTGGGGCCTCAGGGAGCAGCCTTGGGGGAGGTGCGACCTGCCTACACCAAACCTCACCCATCCACACAGGAGAGCTGCTTTTTTTCCTTTTTTTTTTCTTTACCAGAGCCCAGGGTAAGACCAACATTGATGCATTGCCATGATGAATACTAGATCAATTCTTGCTATTCAGATATACTTTCCCTTAGCTCATTCTTATCTCTCCCCTCCGCAGGACTGGACACTCTGGTCATTGGTTTCCTTAAACAGTCCCATTTAATACATTCTCTTGATGCATATCCTACACCTCCATCATTACCTTCCTTTCTCTCTCTCTCTGACATAATCAGACCATATAGTTTCTTTGGGTAACATTATCTTCATTTCTTTTTCCTTGTCTCCTACCATATTCTCCTCTTTCTCTCTCTGAATTAAGCCTTTTAGTCTTTGCCTGGTCAATGTTCAATTTCACTTTCTCCCCACCCCCACCCCTGACATTTCTCTCTTGGAATATGCTCTTCCATCAGCACTGCCTCCACCCTGCTCTTCATTTGTAGCTGGGATTTCTGGTTTTATGGTTTTAGACTGTCCTTTTTCTTTTGTTGTTGTTTCTGTTGTTGTTTTTCCCTTTCTGTTTGCTTGTTTGATTTGTCTGTGCATTTGCATGCTTTTGTTCCCTGTGTGTTTGTCTGTCTGTTTTCCTTTTCAGGGCTACCTCAAGAAACAAGCAAAAGTACACATGGTGGAGAGTCCCAAATATCACTACAAGTAGGGAAATAAAATAACCAAAGGCACACAAGAGAGACCAAGGGACACCATTAAAAGAATTCTTCCTGAATGGACAGACCGTGGCTAGGCAATGAGCCTCTTTTAATATAGCAGAACTTACAGATGCAGAGCACATAATGAGCTTTTAAAACTTACAAGAGACAGAAAGCTAGCCAAAATGATGAAATGGAAGAACTATCCTCTAAAGAAATTCCAGGAAAAAATGACAGCTAAAGAACTGCTCAAAACAAATATAAGCAACATAATTGATGAATTATTTAGAACAATAGTCATAAAATTAATTGCTGGGCTTGAAAAAGGCATGGAAGACATCAAAGAAGCTATTGCTCCAAAGATTATGGACCTTAAAAATAGATGTGATGAATTAAAAAATGCTACAAATGAGATGCATAATAAAATGGAGGTGGCCAATGCATGAACTGAAGAGGCAGAGAGAATAGGTGGATTAGAGACACAATGACAGAAAAAGAGGAAGCTGAGAAAAAGAGAGGTCAATTGATCCAGGAACATGAAAGGAGAATTCAAGAATTGAGTGATAAAATCAAACAGAACAATATCTCTATCATAGGAATTCTAGAAAAAGAAGAGACAGAAAAAGGAGCTGAAGGGGTACTTGAACAAATTATACCTGAGACTTCTCCAATTTGGGTAAGGAAACAGACATTGAAATCCAAGAGGCACAGAGACCTCCCCTCAGACGTAACTTGAATGAATCTTCTGCACAACATATTATAGCGAAACTAGCAAAATATAAGGACAAAGAGAGAATTCTGAAAGCACATAGGGATAAAAGGACCCTAACATACAAAGGGAGACCTATCAGAGTAGTTGCAGACCTATCTACTGAAACTTGGCAGGAAATCTTCAATGTGATGAACAGAAAAAATACGCAGCCAAGAATCCTCTATCCAGCAAGCCTGTTATTCAGAATAGAAAGAGAGATAAAAGTCTTCCTAAAGAAACAAAAATGGAAAGAATTCATCACCACTAAACCAGCCCTACAAGAAATCCTAAGGGGGATTCTATGAGGGAAATGTTGCAAGGAACACAAGGTGCCAGAGATACCACTACAAGCATGAATCCTACAGAGAACACAATATTTTTCAATAATAACACTGAATGAAAAAAACTCATGTTTTTCAATTATAACATTGAATGTAAATGGACTAAATACACAATCAAAAGACATAGGGCATCAGAATGGATAAAAAAAACAAAATCCATCTATTTGCTGTCTACAAGAGACGCATTTTAGACCTTAGAACACCTTCAGATTGAAAGTAAGGGGATGGAGAAATATCTATCATGCTACTGGAAGTCAAAAGATAGCTGGAGTAGCCATACTTATATCGGACAAACTGGACTTTAATGTAAAGGCAGTAACAAGGGATGAAGAATGGAATTCTGTAATAATTATAGGATCTATCCATCAGAAAGAGCTAACAATTATAAATGTCTACGCACTGATTTCGGGAGCACCTGAATACATAAAAACAATCACAAACAGAAACATTTATTTAAAAGAATGTGTTAATAGCAGGGGACTTTAATACTCAACTTACAGCAATGGAGAGATCAACTAGACAGAAAATCACCAAATAAACAATGAACCTGAACAACACATTGGACCAGATGGATTTGACAGACATATTTAGAACTCTACATCCTGAGGCTATGGAATTCACTTTTTTTCTCAAGTGTGCATGACACATTTTCCAAGATAGATCACATACTGGGTCATAAAGCAGCTCTCAATAAATATGAAAGAATTGAGATCATACCATGAACACTTTCAGATCACAATGCTATGAAACTTGAAACTAATCCCAGGAAAAAGTCTGGAAAACCTGCAAAAATATGAAGGTTAAAGAACACCCTACTAAAGAATGAATGGGCCAATCAGGCAGTTAGAGAAGAAATAAGAAAATATATGGAAACAAATAAAAATGAATATACAACAATCCAAATTCTTTGGGATGAAGCAAAAGCAGTCCTAAGAGGAAAGTACATTGCACCCCAGGCCTATTTCAAGAAACTAGAAAAAGTGCAAACACAAACTCTAACAGCACACATAAAGGAACTAGAAGCAGAGCAGCAAGAGCATCCCAAACCTAGCAGAAGAAGAGAAATAATAAAATATCAGGGCTGGAAGAAAAAAAATACAATCCACAAAAAGAGTTGAATAGATCAATGAAAAAAGAGTTGGTTTTTTGAAAAAAATAAACAAAATTGACAAACCTGTACCCAGGCTTCTCAAAATGAAAAGAGAGAGCACTCAAATAGACAAAATCATGAATGAAAATGGACTTATTACAACAACCCCTCAGAAATACAGGCAATTATCAGGGAATACTATGAAAAATTATATGCCAACGAACTGGACAACCTAGAAAAAAATGGACAAATTCCTAAACACATACGCACAACAAAAATTCAAACAGGAAGAGATAGAAAACCTAAACAGACCCATAACTAGTGAAGAAATTGAATCAGGCATTCAAAAATCTCCCAACAAATGAGAGCCCTGGCCATATGGCTTCCCTGGGGAATTCTACCAGACATTTAAAACAGAATTAATCCCAATTCTTCTCAAGCTATTCCAAAAAACAGAAATGGAAGGAAAACTTCCAGACTCATTCTACGAAGCCAGCATCACTTTGATTCCCAAACCAGACAGAAACCCAGCAAAAAAAAAAAAAAAAAGAGAGAACTACAGGCCAATATCCTTGATGAAAATGGATGCAAAAATCCTCAAGATACGTGCAAATAGAACTCAACAGCATATAAAAAGAATTATCCACTATGATCAAATGGAATTCATTCCTGGGTTACAGGGCTGATTCATTATTTGCAAATCAATCAATGTGATACATCACATTAATAAAAGAAAAGATAAAAAGCATATGATCCTGTCAATAGATGCAGAAAAAGCATTTGACAAAATACAGTATCCCTTCTTAATAAAGACTTTCGAGAAAGTCGGGATACAAGGAACTTACTTAAACATCATCAAAGCCATCTATGAGAAGCCCACAGCTAATATCATCCTCAATGAGGAAAAACTGAGAGCCTTCCCCCTGAGATCAGGAACACGACAGGGATGTCCACTCTCACCACGGTTGTTTAACATAGTGCTGGAAGCCCTAGCATCAGCCATCAGACAGCAAAAGGAAATAAAAAGCATCAGAATTGGCAAAGAGGAAGTCAAACTTTCAGTTTTCACAGATGACATGATACTCTACATCGAAAACCCGACAGACTCCTCCAGAAGCCTACGAGAACTGATCCATTCAGCAAAGTTGCAGGGTACAAAATCAACGTACAGAAGTTGGTTGCATTTTTATACACCAACAATGAAGCAACAGAAAGAGAAATCAAGAAACTCATCCCATTCACAACTGCACACACAAAAAAAAAAAAAACCCATAAAATACCTAGGAATAAACCTAACCAAGGATACAAGAGATCTGAAGATATGCTGAAAACTATAGAAAGCTTATGAAGGAAATTGAAGAAGACCAAAGAAATGGAAAAACACTCCATGCTCATGGATCAGAAGAATAAATATTGTTAAAATGTAATTACTACCCAAAGCAGTCTACACATTCAATGCAATCCCAATCAAAATTGTACCAACATTCTTCTCAAAATTAGAACAAACTATCCTAAAATTTGTATGGAACCACAAAAGACCCCGAATAGCCAAAGTAATATTGAAGAACAAAACCAAAACGGGAGGTATCACCATCCCAGGCTTTAGCCTCTACTACAAAGCTGTCATCATCAAGACAGTATGATATTGGCACAAAAACAGACAGATAGACTAATGGAATAGAATAAAGAACTCAGATATGGACCCACAAATGTATGGCCAATTAATCTTTGACAAAGCAAGAAAGAGTATCCAATGGAAAAAAGACAGCCTCTTTGACAGATGGTGCTGGGAGAACTGAACAGCAACACGCAGAAGAATGAAACTAGGTCACTTTCTTATGTCATACATATAAATAAACTCAAAATGGATGAAGGACCTGAATGTGAGATAGGAAACTATCAAAACCCTAGAGAAGAAAGCAGGAAAAAACCTCCTTGACCTCAACTGCAACAATTTCTTACTTGACATATCCCCAAACGCAAGGGAATCAAGAGCAAAAATGAACTATTGGGACCTCATCAAGATAAAAAGCTTTTGCACGACAAAGGAAACAATCAACAAAACTAATATGCAACTGACAGAATGAGAAAACATAGTTGCAAATTATATATCAAATAAAGGGCTAGTGGGGCGCCTGGGTGGCTTAGTCGGTTAAGCGTCTGACTTTGGCTTAGGTCATGATCTCGCGGTTTCTGGGTTCGAGCCCCGTGTCGGGCTCTGTGCTGTCTGCCAGCTCAGAGCCTGGAGCCTATTTCAGAGTCTGTGTCTCCCTCTCTCTCTGACCCTCCCCTGCTCATGCTGTCTCTCTCTCTCTCTCCTAGAAATAATTTAAAAAAATAATAATAAAGGGCTAGTATCCAGAATCTATAAGGAACTCACCAAACTCCACGCCTGAAAAACAAATACTCCAGTGAAGAAATGGACGGAAAACATGAATAGACACTTCTCCAAAGAGGACATCCAGATGGCCAACAGACACATGACACAATGCTCAGGGTCCGTCATCATCAGGGAATGACAAATCAAAACCACACTGAGATACCGCCTCATGCTGCTCAAAGTGGCTAAAATGTACACATCAGGAGACTAGATGCTGGAAAGGATGTGGAGAAATGGGCACCTCCTTCACTATTGGTGGGAATGTAACTGGTACAGCCCCTCTGGAAAACAGTGTGAAGGTCCCTCAAAACATTAACAACAGAACTCTCCTATGACCCAGCAATAGCACTGCTAGGAATTTACCCAAGGGATACAGGAGTGCTGATGCATAGGGGCACATGTACCCCATCTTCAGAGAAGCACTTTCAACAATAACCGAATTATGGAAAGAGCCTAAATGTCTATCAACTGATGAATGGATCAAAATGTGGACAGTAAAATAACCAATAACAAATTTAAAATAATTAAAATCATGGGGGTTTTCTTTGAACAGTATGAAATCAAACTTGAAATCAATAAAAGATAATGGGAAAATCTCTAAACACTTGGAATCTAAATATAACAGTTCTAAACAAACTGTGGGTTTAAAAAGGTCTCCAAAGGAATAATAAAATATTAGTTTAATGGATGAAAAATTTAACATATCAAAATTTGTGAGACACAGTAAAAGAGGTGCTAAGGGGGAAATTTATAATGCAAAATGGATACCTCAGAAAGAAGTCTCAATCAATAATTTACATTACCAACTCGAGAACCTAGAAGAGGAACAAAATAAACCCAAAGCAACCATAAGGAAGAAAACAATAAAAATATGAGGAGAAATTAATGAAATAAAAAATAGGAAAAAATCAGCGAAAGAAAGAGCTGTTTTTTTGAATAAATCAATAACACTGACAGTGCTCTAGCAGGAATGATAAAGAAAAAAAAGATAACACAGAGTAGGGGGCAAGATGGCAGAGAAGTAAGGAGCTCCGTACTTGCACTCGCGCCCATACATCACACAGAAAAGATCTGAAGCCATTGGAAACCTTACAAAACCTGAGAGATCGGGAGAAAAAGGACGCAGAATCCACTGAGAGAGCCTTCTAACGTGAGTGTGAACCGGGGAAGATAAAATCGGGCGGGGATCGGAGACTCCAGGGTGGGAGGCGATCCCCCTCTACCTTCTACGGGGAGGGAGAGGGGAAAAAGAGAGTTTAAAACAGAAAAACCTCCACTCGAGGGGAAAAACCTCTGCTCGGGGCATAGAAAGACCGTACTTGCCAAATACCTGCAAGCCAGGTCCCCTCGCGCAAACAAGTCCCGGGGGTGCTGAGCGCACAGACTGCTTCTCTGTGCTGGCTCCTGGCGGCTGGACTTCAGAGCAGCGGCGCGCCTGCCGCCATTGTCCTCCTGGGCGGCTGGGGCCCCTGGAAGAGCCGCGCAGGCACCGGGCGTCCGCGCTCCTGGCTGGCTGGAACTCGAGAGGGAAGGCAAAGAGCTAAAAACAGGGAAATTTGCCTGTGAGTTTGTGTTTCAGGTAACGAGCCATAGAGGGACCTGGTTTTCCTCCCTCCAGCGGGCTCCGCGCACCCTGCGGGCAAGCCCCCGCGCATGCTCCCCAGCCGGACCCAGAGAAGGAAGCAGCCATTCTGACTCCACCCCCAGAGCTCCACAGGGGGCCTGGAATTGCCCAAGGGGTTTGCCTGGGAAGCTGTGTCTGAGGCAATTTCAGCGGGGCGTGCTGACAGGGATTTGGAGATTGGAACTGGCCTGAGTTGAAGAGTGCAACCAACTTCGGCTGTGCCCCCGGTACGAGGAGTTTACACGCCCAAAAAGGCGAGGTGCAGCGCTTGGTTCAAGAAGGGACTGGAGCGCCGTCAGTCTCCTCCCCACAACCACCAAGGCGGTCAGGTTGCCTCCCGCCTGAGGCATTGGATCACGCCACGCCCATCCCTGCCTGAGAGCTGCCCTCCTCCCCCTTTTTGTTTCCCCCTTTTTCTTCTTCTTTCTCTTTTCTCTCTTTTTTCCCCAGAACACTGACCTGATTAACTCTGGTCGCCGGCTTACTTAAACAGTCACAACGAGTCCATTCTGTAGATATAAATTCTACACCTACCGACATCTTCATCTCTTTCTCTCAGGAGTAATTAGACTATATAGTTTCTCTGGATAATTCCAGCACCCTTCTCTCACCTATCCAACCATATTCTACCCTTTACCTCTTTGAAAAAAGCTTCGTATCCCTCTGCCTGTTCATTCTATTTCCAATTTTGCCTCATCCCGCCCTGCCTTCTCTCTCTTTCTCTGTGCTCTTCAACCAGCACTGCATACACACGGCTATTTAACTGTAGCTGGAAAATCCCGGTATATGCTTTAAACTGTTCTTTGTCCATCGGTTTTTTTTTTTCCTTTTCTTTTCCCCTTTTTGACCCTTTCATGTATTTTATACTCCCTATTATTCGCCCTCCTCCTCCGTCTTTTCTCTTAACTTTTTCGTTTTCCCTCTCACTTTGCATGTTAGTTGAATTAGCCTGTGCGTTTGTGTGCTCCTGCTCTCTGTGTGTTTGTCTGTTTTCTTTTCCAGGGCTACCTCAAGAAACAAGCTAGAGTACACAAGGTGGAGAGTCCCAAATATCACTACGAATAGGAAAATAAAATAACCAAGGTCCCAACAAGAGAGACCAAGAGATACCATTCAAAAAACACTCTCTGAAAGGATAGGCCCTGGACAGTCAAAGAGTCTTCTTGGATATAGCAGCACTCATAGATACAGAGAGCATAACAGGCCTTTAAAACCAACAAGAGCCGGAAGGCTAACTAAAATGATGAAACGAAAGAGCTCTCCTCCAAAGAAACTCCAAGAAGAAATGACAGCTAGTGAACTGCTCAAAACAGATATCAGCAGCATAACTGAACAAGATTTTAGAATAATAATGGTAAAATTAATAGCTGGGCTTGAAAAAAACATAGGGGACATCAAAGAAACTATGGCTACAGACAGAATGGAAAATAAAAATAGGCATGAAGAATT